>NC_060271.1:117107404-117198195 GCF_021613505.1 Equus quagga | reverse complement strand
CACCGCTACACTGTTCAGGTTCTCTCTCTTCCAACAGCTCTTCTCTGACTCTTCTCAGCAACCAGCTGTCTTCCCCCTCCTCTTCCCCAGAACATGCTGCATCCATTTGTCTGGCCCCCTCGGCACTCTGTCTATCCTGCCCTTGTTAATTCTCTGTTCTGGAGCTTGTCTCCCATCCCCAGCAGCCCCAGCTGCTCCTCACTGAGTCTTATACATGCTTTGCTACCTGGGTGCCTGCAGGGCACCTGGCACACAGCACTCTCGCCTCCTTTCTCTGTAGTCCTTCCGCTTCGCTCTCCTGAGTGTGCCCACACACGGAGACCTTGTCCAGGACACAATGCTGAGGGGCCAGATGGTGAAGGGAGCCCAGCTGACAGATTCAGACATCGCTGGTCAGACTGATGGCTGAATGTGACTGAGTTCCTTGCCTGCTACAGAGGCTATCAGACTTGCCTCCAGGCTAGGGAGTGAATCCTTTGGCACTATATAGATAGGACCCAGTTTACCTCCCTCCCTCCCCTCCCCCACTGATGGCCTGACCTTCACCAAGACAAGCCTGGGACCCGTATTTATTCGGCCTTTCAAGAGACTCTTTTTCCTCTTGCCCATGTCCTCTCCATGCTTGACAGAAGACTGCTCCCCCATTTCTAGATTCCTGTCTTCCTCTTCTGGCTTCTCTGAATTTCCTGCCTGCCTCAATGGAGTCCTTTTCCTTCTCCTCCCTGGCCCAGTAGCCCTCTCTCCTCTCCTTTCTCCCAAATCATTGACCTAGGTATTTAGATTCTAATCGCAGCCCTGCTCTTGTCTTGGGTTTCCTTGAACAAGTTACTTTCCCACTCTGGGCCTCAACTTTCACATCTATAAAAGGAGGCAGCTGGACTCGATGGTGAGTGATGTTCTGTTGAACCTACAAGTCCATTCTCCCTTTTATAGTCCTCCCCTCCTCCTCTCCCCTCTAGGCTTGCCTCTCAGGTCTCTTTCCCAGGGGAGGCCTGCCCTGGCCCCAGGAGAGCTGTGGCTCCAGCTCCCGTTCCCTGTCTCAGCGACCAGCCCTGGGCCTTCCCCCCAGCGCTGGCCCCGGCTCCGCTCCATGTGGCCCGTCTGAGAGGCTGGCCCCAAGCCCGGCGGCAACTCCACATTTCTCTGTTTTTCCTTTTTTTTTCTCTCTTTCCCGGAGTTAACAAGAAGCAGATGTGGCGCACGATGGTTGGAGAGATGGGGGGAGGAAGGGGGAGGCTGGACCGCCAGCCAGACAGGGGGGAAGGGAGAGGAGTGAGCAAGAGAGGGAGGCGAGAGGCCAGGGCCCGCCCCACAGCCACTCTTGTGCCTCTCAACAGCCACAGGGGCAAAGCCCTGTCACCCCCAGGATCTGGTCATTGGGGAAAACAGGGAGACCAGAGGACGGCCAGCTGAGCAAAGGAGCAGAGGCCCAGGAACCAGCATCTGAGACGGGCAGGGACCAGGCGCAGGAGGCCAGGGGCACAGAGAACAAACTCCCCTCAGAAGTGGAGAAGAGGAGAGCGGAAGGAACCGAGGGAGGGACAGACAGGAGCCTGAGGAGGAAAGAGGAGGGGGAGAGGGGTCAGGCCAGGCAGCCAAGGAGGAGGCGTGTGGCTGGGGGCTGCCGGCAGGAAGCTGGGGACAGGACCTGACCGCGCTGTCCCTCGGAGCAGCGGCATCCCCCGCTCCAGGCAGAGGCGCCAGTGGTCAGGCTGGGATGTGCCTCTGAGGGCCACCGCGGAGCGCCCCCATCATGGCCCCCAGCACTTTCTGGAGCTGCTACCTCTGCTGCCTGCTGACCACAGCTGTGAGGGCAGCTAGCTACCCTCCTCGTGGTTACAGCCTCTACACAGGGAGTGGCGGGGCCCTCAGCCCTGGAGGGCCCCAGGCCCAGAGTGCCCCCCGGCCTGCCAGCCGCCACAGGTAAGAGTCTGGGTCCTGGCCCAAGACTGGGGGTGGGTGGGAAGGTGGGTCAGAAGAAGGTGGATATCCCGGTCCCTGCCTTGCCTACCCTAATACAGAGAAGAGGGGCAGAGGAAGCCCCCCATTAGGTGGCTCCTCACACAGTTAACTTCCTCCTGGGCATTTCCAGGGACCCCTGAATAGATAGGTCCCCCTGTCTAACCTCAGGGGGATCAGCTCCCACATCCTCCCCAGGTGCCCAGGGAAACTACCCTGAGAAGCAGGAGCCAGGCCTTCCTGCCAGTTGCCAGCTGCGTACCAGCCTGGGATCCTTGGGCAGACCTTTTATGCCTTTCTAGGGCTTCCTCAGCCCCATCCAGTAATCCATGTTTGAGACACCACTCCTACTCTGCTCCTTTTGGCTCTCCAGCCAGACACAGATCAGAGGCTGGCATGAATGGGGCCAGGAGTGTAGAACTGCAAGCCCCAAGGAGGGCAGGATTTATCAGTAGCTTATTCTCCGCTTAACCCTGGGCTGGACCCCTTCCTGCCCCATCTTCTCCCCTGAGGGGTGGGTGGAAGCCAGCATCCAGGGGGTCACCAGAGGGACCTGGCTAGCCAGCTCATACAGGTCACACCAAGGTGGGGATTGAGACAGAAAGGGACACGGATGAATGTGTGAATTCAGAGGCTCCCCAGGACCCCCTAGCCATGAGGATATACTTATCGTAGTTGTGGTTTTCCATTCTGCGCTTCCTCTCCCCATCTTGAAAAGTCTTTATCAATTCCTGCCTCACAGGAAGGCGTGGGGGGAGCTGCCCCTGCCAAAGCCCTGGCTCCCACTGGTCCCCAGGGGCCCTTCATCTTTTGACCCTCCCTCAGCCCCTCTGGAAGCCCCAGGGCCCTCCTCTGGGGCATGTGTCTCTGGCCCTTGGGTCCAGGTGGGGTTGTACCTGCAGGAACTGGTGTGCCTACGTGGTGACCCGGACAGTGAGCTGTGTCCTTGAGGATGGAGTAGAGACCTTCATCAAGCCCGACTACCAGCCCTGTGGCTGGGGCCAGCCCCAGTGTCCCCGAAGCATCATGTGAGCCTCCTTGCTGGGGGAGGGTGGGCACTTGGTGGGGGTTGGGCTAGGGCAGAAGGCCAGCAGCCAACTCAGGGAATTCATACAAAGCAAGGGGCAGGACCAGGGTCTTCAGTCATAGCCCTTTTGAGGAGATGCTGAGGCAACAGTTTGGCTGGTGGGATGTTGAGGGCAAACTTTTACCTAGGCCACCCTAGCAGCCCGCAAATGCCTTCTCTGGGCTGGGTCATGCTCAAGGAGGGGAGTTCAAGGTTCCAGCACAGGACAAGGGGAGGAAGAACAGGGATTTGACCTTTGGCCAACATGCTGACAGCTGTCAAGTGAGCAAGGCCACATGCTGGACAGTAAGGGGGACCCAGCCTGAGGGACAGGCCGTGCCCACCAGCAGCTGCACAGGGAGGAGTAAAGAGGCCTCCCTCTGCCTCTCCCAGGTACCGCAGCTTCCTCCGCCCTCGCTACCGCGTGGCCTACAAGACAGTGACGGATATGGAGTGGAGGTGCTGTCAGGGGTACGGGGGCGATGACTGTGCTGAGGGCCCTGCCCCAGCTCTGGGTCCTGCACCTACCACACCACGGCCCCAGATCCGGCCTGCCCGCCCCAACCTCTCTGGCTCCAGTGCAGGCAGCCACCTGAGTGGACTAGGGGGGGAAGGTGAGTATGGGAGCCGCTGGGGAGAGAAGTGGGAGATGGTGCTGGGTGGGAAATGTGGGGCCAGGCTGCTGAGGGAAAAACCCCGTGCTCCGAGTCAGAAGAAAGGGACAGAAGGGAGTTAATGGGATCCCTGAAATTCCCTGCCCTCCTGCAGAGAGATTGAGACCCAGAGAAAAAGAAAGCAGAGAAAGAGAACGTGCTCACGCACGCCCACATGTGGCCAAGATACTTCATAGTTGGGAACAGCTGCGGGAGGAAGGGGGCATTCCTTCGAGAAGCTTGGTCCAAGGGGATAGAGAGTTGAGACTACAAGTCCTAGCATGCACTGCAACCGACTACAGGTCCCAGGCCCCTCGGTGGCCTCTGGAGACTGCAGGTCCCAGAATGCAGCCGTCCCTTTTGCCTTCCCTGCGTGCCAGGCACTGCGGCATGCTGTGTTTGCCTGCCAGGGAGATAGCCATCCTGTCATTATGGAAACAGGAACTTCTGGCTGACTCGCCCACCACGCAGCTAGCGCCCCCACAGGCTTGTCGCAGAACCTAGTTTGTCCCTGTGGTGGTGTGGAGAGGTGCCACCCTGGAATAGCCACTGTTGTGGGGCCCACAGTGCCTCCCCAACATTCCCATTTCGTGCGCCCTGAGGGAGCGACAACGTGTCATTCCCCTTTCACAGATGAGGAAACAGTTTCCATAAAGTTCAGAGGCAACTCTGGACAATGGAAAGGACTTGGGGTTGGTGGTCACATGGATGACCTGGTGTTGGAACTTGGCTCTGCCGCTTATTAAACTTGTGATCCATGGCCCAGTTACTTAATCTCTCTGCTCCTCTGTTTCCCAGTGTACAAAATGGGAAGAGCTAATGGTTTCTGCCCACTGGAGTTGTTGTAAGGGGGAAAGAGCTGGTACAAATTTGGCTTAGAGGCATTCAGTGAATGGCATTTCCTTCCATATTTTCCTCCCCAAATCACCCAGCTAAAAAGTGGCTGAATCAGCTAGGACCTCAGACCCCTCGTTGGAGTTGGGGAGAGCAGGACCTAGGAGGTAGGCACTGAGCTCTGAAGTTGACCCCTCTGCCTTATGCCTTCCCCTCTCACCCAGGTCCCGGGGAGTCCGAGAAGGTGCAGCAGCTGGAGGAGCAGGTGCAGAGCCTAACAAAGGAGCTGCAGGGCCTTCGGGGCGTCCTGCAGGGACTGAGTGGGCGCCTGGCGGAAGATGTCCAGAGGGCTGTGGAGACAGCCTTTAATGGGAGGCAGCAGCCAGCAGATGCAGCTGCCCGCCCTGGTGTGCACGAAACCCTCAACGAGATCCAGCAGCAGCTGCAGCTCCTGGACAACCGCGTCTCCACCCATGACCAGGAGCTGGGCCATCTCAACAACCATCACAGTGGAGGTGGCGGTAGCGGCAGGGCCCTGGACCCAGCCCCAGCCCCGCCTGGCCACAGTGAGGAGCCGCTGCGGGAGCTGGAGCGGAGACTGCAGGAGTCCTGCTCTGTGTGCCTGGCGGGGCTGGATGGCTTCCGCCGGCAGCAGCAGGAGGACAGGGAGCGACTGCGAGCACTGGAGAAGCTCTTGGCCTCTGTGGAGGAGCGGCAGCGGCAGCTCACCGGGCAGACCCTGGGCCGAAGGCCCCCTCAGGAATGCTGCCCTCCGGAGCTGGGCAGGCGTCTAGCAGAGCTGGAGCGGAGGCTGGATGTAGTGGCTGGCTCAGTGACAGTGCTGAGCGGGCGGCGAGGCACGGAGCTGGGAGGAGCAGCCGGGCAGGGCGGTCACCCCCCAGGCTATACCAGTTTAGCATCCCGCCTCTCTCGCCTGGAGGACCGATTCAACTCCACCTTGGGTCCTTCGGAGGAACAGGAGGAGGGCTGGCCTGGGCGTCCTGGGGGCCTGGGCCACTGGCTGCCTGCTGCCCAGGGCCGACTAGAGAAACTGGAGGGGCTGCTGACCAATGTGAGTGGGGAGCTGGGTGGGCGACTGGATCTGCTGGAAGAGCAGGTGGCAGGGGCTGTACAGGCATGTGGGCAGCTCTGCTCTGGGGCCCCAGAGGAGCAAGACGCCCAGGTCAGCGAGATCCTTAGTGCCTTGGAGCGCAGGGTGCTGGACAGTGAGGGGCAGCTGCACCTCGTGGGCTCTGGCCTGCACAAGTTGGAAGCAGCTGGGGATGCCCGGCAGGCCATGCTGGAAAGACTGCAAGGGGTCGTGGGCCAGCTCCAGGGTCGTATCGATGCGCAGGATGAGACAGCCACAGAGTTCACACTGCAGCTGAATCTCACGGCTGCGCGAGTGGGCCAGCTGGAGGGTCTGCTGCAAGCCCGTGGGGAGGAGGGCTGTGGGGCCTGTGGGGGTGTCCAAGAGGAACTGGGCCGTCTTCGGGATGGTGTGGAGCGCTGCTCCTGCCCCCTGTTACCACCTCGGGGCCCTGGGGCTGGTCCAGGTGTTGGGGGACCAAGCCGTGGGCCTCTGGACGGCTTCAGTGTGTTTGGGGGCAGTTCTGGCTCAGCCCTGCAGGCCCTGCAAGGAGAGCTCTCTGAGGTTATTCTTACCTTCAGCTCCCTCAATGACTCACTGCATGAGCTCCAGACCACCGTAGAGGGCCAGGGCTCTGATCTGGCTGACCTGGGAGCCACCAAGGACCGCATCATCTCTGAGATTAATAGGCTGCAGCAGGAGGCCACAGAGCATGCTACAGAGAGTGAGGAGCGCTTCCGAGGCCTGGAAGAGGGACAGGCACAGGCCGGCCAGTGCCCCAGCCTAGAGGGACGATTGGGCCGCCTTGAGGGAGTCTGTGAACGATTGGACACAGTGGCTGGGGGACTGCAGGGCCTGCGTGAGGGCCTTTCCAGACACGTGGCTGGGCTCTGGGCTGGGCTGCGGGAAACCAACAGCACCAGCCAGACACAGGCAGCCCTGCTGGAGAAGCTGTTGGGGGGGGCAAGCAGGCCTGGGCAGGCGGCTCGGTGCCCTCAACAGCTCCCTGCTGCTCCTGGAGGACCGGCTTCACCAGCTCAGTCTGAAGGATCTCACTGGTGAGGGGGCAAGAGGAGGCATGGGGTGGGGGGTACCCCTTTCAAGTCCTTTCTCCTCCTCCTACCCCACAGCAACCCAGCCTTAACCTCCTCTACTTTCTCCTTGCTCTACCCAGCATGAATGGCAGACCCAGCACTGTCCCAGGGGTTGGTTTGTTCACAAGAGATGATCCAAGGTCCCAGCTCCCTGCCCTCCCCTGGCAGCTCAGACAGGGCTGTGAGTGGAGGTGGGGCTGCTCTGCCAGCCAGGTCTCCAGCATGGGTAGCAAGGGGCCCCATCACCCTGTTCATGGAGCAACCACCTTTCTGCCCTTTGGAAACTCCTTATATGACTGTCCTTCAACTTAGTTTTGTCACTGTAGGGCCTACAGGTGAGGCTGGGCCCCCAGGTCCTCCTGGGGTGCAGGGACCCCCAGGCCCTGCTGGACCTCCAGGACCTCCAGGCAAGGATGGACAAAAGGGGCCTATTGGGCCACCAGGTATGTGGGCTGAGATCCATGCTGTAGCCAGGGTTACCACCCCTCTGGGCAGCCCCAGGCTTGACATTCCACTCTGAACTTGACAGAAAAGGGGGAAAGGGGCAAAGAATTGGGAGTCCTACATGGCTGATAGTGACAAGGAATGTGACTAGGAGCTGGGACAGTCACTGTGTTGGCTAACTGGATATGGTAGCCTCACTGCTGTATTGAAGACCAAGGCTGAGCCTACGAGGGCTCCATAGGGTGTGAAAGGCTGGGGGCTAGGGCTTACAGCCCAGCAGTTGAACAGAATGGACCTTATTCATTCCTCCTTTTCTTGATATCCTGATTCCTGCTTTGCAGTCTGCATAGCACTTAGCACAGTGGGACAGACTCAGTGGATGTTTGCTGAGTGACTTAGCAAGAGCTACCCTATTTCTCACTGCTCCCTTTCTTCTTCCCACAGGTCCCCAAGGCGAACAGGGTAAGTGCCTCGCATTAGATGCTGGAAGGAGGGGAACTGAACTAGGGGTTGGAGGATGGAAGCCCTTGGGCAGCGCTGGGGGTAGAGACCAGGGAGGGAAGGGGGCTGGGCAGCTCTGCACTGAGCATCCACTTTGACAGCCACTCTGCCCCACTCAGGAGTAGAGGGGGCACCGGCAGCCTCTGTGCCCCGGGTCGCCTTTTCAGCTGCCCTGAGTTTGCCCCGGTCTGAACCAGGAACAGTGCCCTTCGACAGAGTCCTGCTCAACGATGGGGGCTACTATGATCCAGAGACTGGTGAGCCTGGGAGCGGGCACGCAGGGCCCGGGGAAGTAGCAAGGCTGTGCAGTGATATGTTCTTGTTCTTGCCCCTTTGGACAAGGCGACTTTTTTCATGCTCTGGTTTGGGAGACCCTGATTCTTTCCTTCATGTATTCATTCTCACTATAGCTTGGGCTGAGGGGTGGGTTGGGAGGGAAGGAGCCATTGGTTCTACAGCTCTTTATCGGGGGCCTGCTCTTGCCCCGGCACTGTTTCAAGTACTGGGGGTGGGTAATGAACAAAACCCAAAATTCCCCGCCCTCCTGGATTTGACATTCTAGTGGAAGAGAGGTGAAAAGACCCAGTGGGTCCCTCCCTAGTCCAGGCTTTCTGGGTGGCCTCCCCGAGGCCTTCCAGGACGCTGCCACCTGTCTCCCCTCCTGAATGCCATCTTTGTCCCCAGGTGTTTTCACGGCGCCACTGGCTGGACGCTACTTGCTGAGCGCGGTGCTGACTGGGCACCGGCACGAGAAGGTGGAAGCTGTGCTGTCCCGCTCTAACTTGGGCGTGGCCCGCATCGACTCCGGTGGCTATGAGCCCGAGGGCCTGGAAAATAAGCCGGTGGCCGAGAGCCAGCCCAGCCCGGGCGCCCTGGGCGTCTTCAGCCTCATTCTGCCCCTGCAGGCCGGGGACACGGTCTGCATCGACCTGGTCATGGGGCAGTTGGCGCACTCCGAGGAGCCACTCACCATCTTTAGCGGCGCCCTGCTCTACGGGGACCTGGAGCTTGAACAGGTGTAGACAGGGGGCCGGGCCGCACCGGCCCGAAGTGTCTATGCCGGCCAAAGAGCCAGCGGGGGCGGTGGGCTTTCCCGGGTCCCCGCCTGGGACCGGGCACCGTCCTGGCACCCCAGCCCCGGGCGAGCCGCCGTCTCCGGACCCGCTGCGGCACAGGCGCCCAGAACAATCTCCTCCCCACGGCTGGAGCGCGCCGGGTCGGGGACTCCAGGGTCCCCTCGTCCAGACTTTTGGCCTGATCGCCGTCCCCTGCAGGACTCGGACTGCAGAGGAGCCGATCCTCACGCCCTTTGCTCCCCTAACTGGCCCTCTAGGCCGGTTCCCTGGGCTCCAGGGCTCTCCCGGGGAGGCTCCGGCCACCACCGCCATACTAAACTATTCAGGAATAAAGACACTTGGTTTTTTCTAAAAAAAACAAAACAAAACAAACCGTCTGCTCCAGTATGTGTTCATGGGTGGACAGGAGTGCACAGGGGACGGGGAGCGGGGAGCCCCGGGTTCCGGGCCCCGCCTGCGCCCTCCGCTCTGCTGGGGGTGGCTCTGCCCGCCTTTGCTCTGGACGCGCGGGCCGCCAGGTGCGCCGGCTGCTGAGAGCCCTGCCGGGCCGTCCTCCCTAACACGCCCGTTCCTCCCGCGCCCGCCAGGGGGTGCTGGGAGCCGAGCCCGCCGCGCCGCCGGCGCCGTCTCCCGTCACGTGACCCCGCCGCTCACCTTGCGGGCCCCGGCTGCTCCGCGGCGGAGGCGGGGCCACGGCCTGGGATTGGCTGGGCCTCGGGGGCGGGCGGAGCGGTCGCGACCGCGCGAGCCGAGGCATCGGCTGCGGGGTCCCAGCTGCAGCTGCGAGGCCCGGCTCAATCCCGCCGGTGTAGGGTCTGGATTGGTAGCTGCCGGTGCGGGGTGGGCGGGGCAAGGGGCGCCTTTCTATGGCACTTTCTCTCTGCATTCATGAGGTTGCATAGCCGCTCTTTAGAGAGGTTTGCTTTAGCTCCGAGTCCGTCTGACAAGTGAGGAAACTGAGGCCGAGAAGTAGGAGGCGTTGCCATCTGCTGAGCCACGCAACCTGCTAAGGGGAGGCCGGGGACCAAGACCTCGGGGTCTGCGCTCCCACGCCCGCTTGGGGCGGTGGGCGTGGGGAGCAAGGGCCTTGCTCCGTTCCCTCCACCCAGCTGCACCCCTTGCCGCTACAGGAGGCTCCCTGGAGGAGGAGCTCCGGACGCGGAGGAGGAGCCAGGGTAGCCCCGGGAGGGGGACACAATCCTCTCTGATAAGAGGCAGCGCCCGGGAGGAACCCCGTCCGCCGGTTGGGCAGAACACCCCAGGAGCAGCCTCATGGAAGAGAAGCAGATCCTGTGCGTGGGGCTGGTGGTGCTGGACATCATCAATGTGGTGGACAAGTACCCGGAGGAGGACACGGACAGCAGGTAGGGGCGCCCGGGCCCCTCGGAGACCCCAGGGGTCGCTGCAGCCCCGTGTTTGTGCCCAGCAGCCGAAACTACAGGGCCGCGGAGCCAGGGGCCCCGCAGTGAGGCCGTGAGGGTCCAGCCTCCTCGGGAGCCGGTCCCCGGTGCCCTCTGCCCGGGACCTGGGGAAAGAATTGGGCCTTTAGTAATAAGACCCAAGCTTTGGATAGCATTGTGTTCGCCAATTCCCATTCCAACCCTGGGACTGTGTCAGGCATCATTGTCCCCATTTTACCCATAAGCAAGTAGAGACTGAGAAACGAAGTGATTTACCCACGGGCGCGCAGCCAGTATGGAGCAGGACCGGTTTCTTTCCTTTTAACAAGACCCGTATACTTGCCTCTCACTAGCATTTCCTTCTAATTTATTTACCACATAGATATCTCATCTGTCTCTAAAAAAAACAATTGAGGTAGGTTACCATAAGAAGTATGTGCAATTAGACTGTTCAAGAACGTTTAAAACCAGAGTCTTCGAGCTTCACGATGGCTTGGGGCTTGCTGGCACTGCAGGCAAATTTGGAGATGCCATATGTTATGGATAGAGGTGGTTCATGAGCTGTGACAAACTTTCTCTGGTGCTAAATTCCTAAAGGAGTTCACCAGAAGTCCTTTTTACAAAAATCAGTGGACAACATAGTGGACGTCCTTCTTAGTTGTCTGGTCAAAGTTGAAGAGTCATTTGTTGGTTCTTATATTCCCTCTTGCTAAGAACCACACCATTACACTGTAATCCCAAGAAGGCATTTCTGTGGGGTGGAATACGAGGCTTTCTCTTGGTGCAGTCTAGTGCTTAGACTACTGAGAACTGCTCCTTGGCTATCAGTTGTCTCAGCCAAGAACTGGGTAAAAGTCTAACTCGAGATTGAGCTCGGGCAAGACACCATGAGGTTCTCGACAGCCGAGAACCATGAGGCTAGTTGAGGAGAGAGACCCGGGCATTCTTCAGGCTTTGGGTCCACCCAGCACGGTCACGTGAATCGTCATGTACTTTTCCCAAGGCTGAAGGGAACTTCAGGGTTGACTTTTGTGTACAAATATACCTTAGCCTAAAAGTTCTGCTTCATTTATTTCTCTTCATTAATGGTTCTTTGGGACTTGGTCCTCTTACTGTAAGCTGCCACAGTTGTTATTATTCTTTTTGGAACGGGAAGAATAGAAGTAACAGCCTGCACCCTTTACCTCGCAGTATTATTGGAGCACAAAGGAGAAATCGTTAAAGTGCTTTGGCTATGTATGCATAAGTTATCATTTTTTTTTGTTGGTGATGACAATGAAGCCCTTCAGGTGTATCTTGAGTTAGTTTCCTTTTATTAGATTTTCAATAAAGTTGGAGAAAAACTAAAGGAAAAAAACCAATGTAACTATGTGAGGTGATGGATGTGTTAACTAACCTTAACGTAATCATTTCGCATATATACATACATCAAATCATCACATTGTGCACCTTAAACTTACAGAATGTTGTATGGCAATTATATTTCAATAAAGCTGGAGAAAAAAGGCAAACAAACAAAAAGATGGAGAAAAACTGTTCTCCATCTAATAATCTTTTTAACTCTTGGCATCGTAAAAGTTAACTTGGCTCCACTTCTTAAATGATCACAATGTCCAGCTTTGCTTCCTGTCTTACTCATTTTAACCTGAAGTTATTATTGAAGTGGGCTCTCCTAAGGCAGGAGCAGGTAGCAGATTTGACACCTTTGGGAAGAGTCACTTGGAGTTATCCACCTCTCAAGGAGGAGGCTGAAGGTACAGCAGCCCTGCGGGAGATGTTGGTCATTGTAACTGAGGAGGAGCTAACCCAGAGTGAGTGGAGACCTCAAATTGTGATGGACCCAAATGAGTGGTTTCTTGATGTCATAAGAATAGGTGGAAGATAGAAATGAATTGCTGTGAACTTGAATTTAGCCTGGACTGGAGAGACAGACCTGATCCTCAGTCAAGCCTCTTCCCTTCGCTGAGCCTCAGCGGCCCATCTAGAAAATGAGGATGGCCTGGATGCTTTCTGAGGGGGTTCTCCCAGCTTCTACATTTTGTGGGCCCTACCCAGGGCACTGTGGTTGGCCCTGTTTGTCCCAGGACCAGCCTGCTGGAGTTGCAGGGACCCTCCTTGTGTTTTGCAGGTGCTTGTCCCAGCGATGGCAACGTGGAGGCAACGCATCCAACTCCTGCACTGTTCTCTCCCTGCTTGGAGCCCCCTGTGCATTCATGGGCTCACTGGCCCCAGGCCACGTTGCCGAGTGAGTGGAGGAGGGAGCAGGGGAGGCCTGCCTGCAGTGTTGGGGGAGAAGAAGGAAGTTTTAACTGTGGGTGGGCACGCTATAAGAAATGGTTTGTGGCCACCAGAAATGGGTGGGAGGGGGCGGAGTGGAGTACCAGCATCCCAAACCCTCCCTGGTGTGGCTTATCTGCTGCTCAGATGTTAACACTGCTCCTGCTGAAGGTTTCATTTCCACAGCCTGTTTTCTTGGCCACTTCCTGGAGCCTGCTTCAGCTTCCCCATCTTCTCCTTCCTTGCTTCCAACAGACTCCGCAGTGGATGTGACTTTGCCCTTCTCATGTCGCTTATCCTGGCTGTGCTTGTGGCAGAAGGGAGTTAGGGACATGTTGTACCCACCTGACCTCAGGGACATCCAGCATCCTTGGTCCCAGGGTCCAGGCCCACAGTTTCTTCCTGGTTGAGAGGGTAGGGCCAGTGCTCATGTCCTCGTTGTTCACTGAAGCAGTGAGAGAACCCTGCCCAAGGACACCCCAAAGCCACGTGCCAAAGTTGGGCGCAGACCCATGCCTCCAGCTCATTGCTGCCAAGGCTACAGCCCATAAATGGCCCATGCGCTTTCTCCATGTTGGCTGCTTCAGGGACCCAAGAGCCCTTTGACCCCTGGCACTGCAGCTTCAGCAAGCGCTTATCAGGAGGTGAGGCCCACACTTTGCCCACTGTGGGCACTGGGGCAGGCTGCCAGGTTGCTGGCCTATGAAGCACAGCCCTTTGAACCCTGGTTTGAGGGGGCCGCTGCCAGATTCCCTTCCTTGATGAACTGGCATGAAGTGAATAAGGGGGCAAGAGGGGCCCTGTGAGATTGGACAGAGGGGCCCAGAACCAACAGCCAGTCACTGGTTAACCCTCTTCAGCAGCTGCCTACCCTCCAAGCTAGAGACAAGACTGCTCTTGCTTAGGGTAGTGGACCCACCATCCAAATTCTCCCAATGGTTCAACAAACATTTAATGAGCACCTACCATTTGCCAGGCACTGTGGGTGCAGAAGTGTTTTGGCAAACCAAACAGTATTTTCCATACTGTGGGAAAGCTACTACTTAAATATCCTGGAGATGTAGGACAAGGAAGGATACCCCAACTTGGTACCTTTGTACAAATCTGTATTGTCCACCTTTGGTGTTGCTGAAAGTGTGGTCTAGCCATAGTGAGAAAAGTCAGGACGCTGGCTGCTGGGCATAAGTGCCAGCTCTTGGGCACAGGACATGGCATTTCCAGAGAGGGCCGGGAGGGGTGGGGCTGACATCCTTGTTCTGCTGGTGCAGTCTGTCTGAGGGCCCCCCGCCGCCAGCTCACTCTGATTGGAGGGAGTTCTGAGTGAGAGTCTAGACCAGGCCCATGCAGAGGGGAATCAGGCACTGGGAGCCAGCTCACTACCCGGGAGGGTTTGCCTCAGTGCAAGAGGAGAGGGCAGTGAGCAGGCCCACCAGGCAGCCCCACTTCCCGGCTGGGCATCATGGATGCAGGTGTAGAATGAGAGGGAAGGACCAGAGGACTTCAGAGAGAAGAGTACCATGGGGATGAGCAGGCAGAGGGCAGCAGCGGGTGGGGGGGCAAAGTATCACCTTGGTAATTATTAATTCTGCCTGGGCCTTGCATGAAACAAGCCACAGTGCCCTCACCTGCTTGACTCAAACAGGGTACATGCTCTAGGCCCCAAATTCACCCTATTTACCTTTAGGAACACAAGCAGATCCTTTTCAGCTTGAGTCAGACTGCAGGACAAGGTCAGGGTTGGAGTTTGCTTCAGCCAGGACCTAGAGTGTACCTTAGTGTTTTTCTCACTGAGTTCCAGGCTAGGCACCCCTGCCTGTCCTGCTCCCTTGCACAGCCTGCTACAGCACGGTGATTTCCAGTTCCCTCTGAGTACCCTCTGCTTGCACTCTGGGGCTCTTGTGGCCCTGCCAGCTACCCTCCAGTCCTCAAACCCTTGTCGAATTGCGCCTCCCCTGGGTTACTCCGCCCTGGCAGTTTTGTCCTGGATGACCTCCGCCGCTATTCCGTGGACCTACGCTACACAGTCTTTCACACCACGGGCTCCGTCCCCATCTCCACAGTCATCATCAACGAGGCCAGTGGTAGCCGCACCATCCTGCATGCCTACAGGTTTGTACACCTGTCTGCACCTTGCCAGCTGCTACCATCGTCACTGAACTCCCAGAACAGGACCCTTCTTCTCTCAGAGGCCTACGTGCTCCAGCACCCCTCCCCACCCTTGTGGGAGGCCCAGGCCACTTGTAGGCTCTAATCTGTGTCTCCTTGCCCTTCCCTTGGCTCGGCTCCACTCCAAGCTTCCTGGTGGCTGACTTCAGGCAGCGGGGTGTGGACGTGTCTCAGGTGGCCTGGCAGAGCAGGGGGGAAACCCCATGCTCTTGCTGCATCGTCAACAACTCCACTGGCTCCCGTACCATTGTGCTCTATGACACGTAAGGCCCCCTGGCCTCGCCCTGCCACAACCCACCAATCAGCTCCCTCACTCGCCACCATGGGCATCCCAATTGCCTGCCCTCTGTGGCTTCTCTCTTTGTACCAGAAATTGTCCCTGTGCCAGACTGTTCAGTGATTTCTGAATTGTGTTCAATTAGGGGAGAAGTGAGGTGGGAAGGGATGGGCTTTGCTTTGCCTGGCAACGTGGCCTTGGTGGACACCAAGGATGGGCAGGCAGGCCTGTGCAAAACGTAATTTATGATGTGATTCCTCCATAATTAGCCAATCAGCAGCCTGGGTGAGCGTGGGGAAATTGTTCTGAGGACAGAGGGACAGGAGATGTAATTCAAACCATCTAAAGCCCTGAAGGGGGCCCACTGGGATTTCCAGGGTCAGCCCCAGAGTTGCCAGCCTGCAGCATGGCACCAAGGAGCTGGGGTTTGGGTGTTCAAAAAAGAGGAGTACCCCTCGTCCCCCAAGGCCCCAGTATAGTGAAGCCAGACCAAACACCACACACTAGTCACAGCCATTGCTAAAGTAGAGAAAAGGGGAACATTGGGTCAGCCAATCAGGGCCATCCGATGTGGGGCTAACCTGGGGAAAGAGGGATCCCTTTAGGGTTACAAGCTACTAGGGAGAGGTCCTGTGGGCTCAGACCCTTCTCATCTCTCCCAGATTCCCTCCTGAAGAATCTCAGAGGTTTAGTTTACTGAGAACCTAGTGTGTTCTAGGTAATATATTAGGGCTGAAATGGCCCAAGCCCAGCTGCCCTGGGGTTCAGGCTGTTTCTACTGCCCAGCATGGCCACTGGACCTGGGGAGAGGGGCAGTCATCCTGGGACAAGCTTGATGACCAGTGGTCCCTGGGCTCCGTGTGTGTGTCCCAGTGAACGAGCGGTTGGGCATGCATGGTAGAAGTGACCTTCACACTGGGCAATCCTAGTCACCCGCCCACTAAGCAACAATCTTGAAGCAACTTTGATCAAGGACATGACATGGGTATTCACAGGAAGGGACGGAGAGGAGCTCCCAGGAGAAATGTTTATTGCCCACTGGCCTCAGTCCAGGCATATCCACACCCGTTACCTCCAACTGCAGCAGGCCTCTGAGGCTGGGGGTTTTGGCCCCATATACCAATGGGGAAGCAGCCTCGGAAAGGCCCAGGTCACACAGCTGGTTAAGAGAACAGAGGATTTGGCTACAGAACGTGGAGGGGAGGACATTGGCTGTGCGTAGGTCTCTGGCTAAGGAGGATCAAGGCGAACCCTTCCCAGGTCTCCACACCGAAATCGGCCAAACATAAACTCATCCTCAAGCACCAACCTTGACCTCAGGATTTCAACACAGAGCTGCCAAGCTCAGGACAGTGGTGCTGTCACCGCTGGGGTGCCAGCAGTGAGTGGGACCAGACCCGATCTCCGGGCAGAACGGCCATGGCATTTGTAGTTTCCCAGAACACTGTATGCTGGGAGCTGTGTGTGCTGCTGGCAAGAGGGATTCTGGGAATTGTAGTCCATGGTGCTCTTAGAGGTTTCTGGGAGATGTGGTCTCCAAGGCACACAGAACTTACCCCTTGACACATGCTGCAGTTGTTTGCCCTTAGACATATTACAGCATCAAACACAGGAAGGAGCACCCTAACAATCTGCCTCCAGTCATCTGTCTAGATGGAGCTGAGTGGGGCAAGAGGGGTCAGGAGTTTCGTCTGGGCAGGGTCTGTCATAGAGCTGAGTCTCAGGCCTGTGCTGTAGATCCAGCTTCCTGCCATGCTGCAGGCAGCACCAGGCATAGGGGCCCCAGCATACAATTAGAGATCCTGGCGCTGACCTCACCATGCTCCTTCTTCTCTGTCCTTTCTGTCCTGTGACTTAGCAACCTGCCAGATGTGTCTGCTATGGACTTTGAGAAGGTTGATCTGACCCGGTTCAAGTGGATCCACATTGAGGCAAGCCCTGCCCTACCTGTGTTTCAAGGGTCTCAACCTGCCAGCCCCTCCACATGTTCTGCCTCCTTCTTGGTTTATTTGAACCATAAAGTACCTTAGAGATAAATGAATCCAACCCCCCTCATCCCCTCTTCATCCTTCTTTATGTTTTCAGGTAGGAAACTAAGGCCGAGAAAGGCTGGGTGACTTACTCAAGGTCACACAGCAGGATGTAGGCGCCAGAAGCAGGATGCTGGCTCCAGACAAAGTCTCGTGCTTTCTGTGTTAACAGGCTGCCTCACCTCCTCCGGACTCAGCCTCTGGCAGGAGCCTGGCTGTAGGAGGCCTGACCCATTACCTCTGGGGAGGCAGGAATGAGAGGGCGTGACCCAGCTCCCAATAAAGGGAACTAGAATCTTCATTCCAAGAGAAGTTTTGGAGTTTGGGTGTGAGGAAACCCTAAGTCCTGAGTTCTAAAACTAGCCCTGTCATTTAATTTATTGTAGGCCCTTAGGAAAGTCTCTCTTTTATTCTTTAGTCCCCTTATGTGTGAAATGGTAGGGCTGGTTGATGAGGTCTCCAATGTCTAGGACAGCTCCAGAATTTTGAGACTTAGGATGGGTTTCCAGCCCAGCCTCTCCTGGCCCCTCTGCCCCCTCATCCAGAGTTCCAGCAGGGAGGGAAGAATGGGCCAGATGGGCTGGAGAGTGCCCAGCTGGTCCTGAGCTGCCCTGCTCTGCCCCAGGGCCGGAATGCGTCGGAGCAGGTGAAGATGCTGCAGCGGATAGAACAGCACAATGCCAGGCAGCCTCCGGAGCAGAAGATCCAGGTGTCCGTGGAGGTGGAGAAGCCCCGAGAGGAGCTGTTCCAGCTGTTTGGCTACGGAGACGTGGTGAGCATCCCACGCAGCCTCTCGTTGCCACGTCCAGCTAATTTGGTTCTTAAAGGGAGCCTGAGCTTCCCCTTGTCCTGCCCACTACACGTGGAATGACAATTCCTAGCTTGGTGGCATTTTCGCAGGTGGAGGGGCAAAGCAAAGAGGCAGACCCCCAGCTTTGGGCTCTGGTGCAGGCCTCAGCAGTGGCCCAGGAGGAGAATTTCCCCACCCTAGTGGGTACATAGGTGGGAGGGTAGCCAGAGGGCTTGGACAGGTCCAAGGCAGCCAGCCACAGGGCAAGCCTGTGTGGAAGCATCTCCTCCCTGGGCCTCCTCAGTGTTTCCCTCTGTCAAATGATGAGATAAGACAGTTCTTGGAGGTGTCCTCCAGCTCTGGGGTGGGTGGCAGGTTGTGGGAGCCACTGGGGGTGAGGGAGGATGGAAAGGGGACTTGCACAAGGTAAATTTGGGCAGGGCTAGGATGTAAATGGAACCTGAGGGACAATCCTAGCATCATAGCTGAAGCTGGTTGGGCCTCAACCTTAGCTACACATTAAAAGATAGGGATGCCTGAGCCCCACCTTCGTTTTTCATTTGATCAATAGGGGTAGAGCCTGGGCTGAAGTATTAAAAAATGCAAAAGTCTCTCTGGTGACTCTAATGTGGAGCTGCTGTTGGGGAAGTTCTTGAACTCCTACTCCTTTGTTTTAAAGATAAAGAAACAAGACCTAGAGGGCTTAGTTGTACGAAGAAAACAAAAAATCAAAACAAAACCACCCCCAAAACCGGGGTTTAACTTGGCAGTGGTAGATTGCACCCCAAGATGGCGCTCCAGGCTTGCTTTGGGTTTTCAATTGCTAGGAAATTCGTGGATCTTGGAACAAATAGACTAGGGCTTTTGTGTCACAATTTACAGGGCTGTATTCTAGCATATCTTGAGCACATATGAAAACGTGTTCCCGTGAGACAGAGAGATGCTATGTTGGGGGGTTTAGGCGGCCATTTTGGAGGAGGTGGCATTATAAAATGGGGGCATGCCTAGGCTGCTGGTGGTGAGTGACAGCTGAGGCTGGAGTTAAGGTGACTGTCAGCCTCTCTTCCACTGCCCACAGGTGTTTGTCAGCAAAGATGTAGCCAAGCACTTGGGGTTCCGGTCAGCGGTGGAGGCCCTGAGGGGCTTGTACAGTCGTGTGAGGAAAGGGTGAGCTGGGGGAAGCCAGGAAGAGGCCTTAGGTGTGGGGAGCAAATGAGCCTGGACTCCAGGGCCTGCCCTGGGGAGGGGGAATGAGGCTGGGGGCCAGGGTGGGCTAACACCCGGCTGAGTGGAGGGTCTTGCAGGGCAGTGCTTGTATGTGCCTGGGCTGAGGAGGGCGCCGATGCCCTGGGCCCTGATGGACGGCTGCTCCACTCGGATGCTTTCTCACCACCCCGGGTGGTGGATACTCTGGGGGCTGGAGACACCTTCAATGCTTCTGTCATCTTCAGCCTGTCTCAGGGTGAGTACCCCAGCAGGAGGGGCAGGGCCGGGGCCCGCCCCTGCCCAGAAGACCAGGTTGATCCAGCTACTTGTCCCTCCCTCCAGGAAAGAGCATGCAGGAGGCGCTGAGGTTTGGCTGCCAGGTGGCTGGCAAGAAGTGCGGCCTGCAGGGCTTTGATGGCATCGTGTGAGCGCCCTGTGGCAGGAGGCACCAGCTCACCACCACCCCCATTGGAGGCTGGCATCCCTGGCTGCCATTGCCTTCTCCCCTCTGTCCAGCCTGGCATCCGGGCTGCCCTGCTCCCTGGGCCGATGCAGGCTGTGGGAGGGCTCTGCCTGTGTCCTGGCGTCTCATACTGCAGAGCCGCAGAGCAAATAAATCTCCTTCCCCGAGCCAGCTTCCTCTGGCAGTCCATTTGTCCTTGATGTCCGAACTGCTCTGGCTGGGGATTCCTGAGGCTTTGACACGACAGTCCTTCGCCCTCTTTTTCTCCATTCCCCGAATTCACCCCCCACCCCCACCCCACCCCAGGCCCAGAGGAGGGGCTGCCTATACCAGAGCAGCAGGAAGTGCCCCGCGCCCGTCTGGCCTGCCTGCCACCAGTGGCCCAGCTTCTCTGGTGAGATGCAGCCACAGGGATGGGTAGAGACGGGAGCCTTCCGCTTGGGGAGGACACTTAACTCCACGCACCCCAGGGAACCTTCCAAATCACCACAAACCATGAGAAAAGCTCCTCTGGGCCTGCACTGTCACAAGACTCCAGTCTCACAGCCCTAGGAGTATCCACATGGCTGAGCCAACCTGACAGGCCAGCTGGCCGGGAGCCTACTGTGTGGTTTGGTGGAGGCTTTGCAGTCCAAAAATATCTCCCCAGTGACTGTCACAGAGCCTGAAAGCTCCACCCTTGGAGCCAACTTGTAGTTAAAGTGGTATCTCAGCCCAAACTGTGACCTGGGGTACAGAGCGCTGCTTCCCTTAGGGAATTGGCCAGTTTTCATACGGGAGTTGGGGCAGGGTGGGTGAGGCCATAAAATGTGAGAAAGTGCATGGACTTTGGAGTCAGACAGACCTGAATTCCAATCTGCCACTTAGTTAGCTGTGTCACCTTGGGTACGTTACTGAACTTGATCTTCCTCAATTTCTTTCCCTGTCAAATGGAGCTAATTCCGCATGATCACAGAATTAGTGTGAGGATAAAATCAGCGAATGTGTAAAATGCCCAGTATGGTGCATGGTGTGTACTAGGCTCTCAGTAAGTGGTAGTTGTTATTAATATTATGGGGTTTGGGGGCAGATACAGGGTGGAGAAGATCTGCCCTGAGCTGCAGGAAGGAACTGGGTGTCTCAACACCAAGTGAGGGGGGAGCAGCAGTGTTGGAGCCCCAGGGAAGGCCGAGCCCCCTCCCCCGGGTTGTCCGCAGCTGGCAGTGAGCTACCATTGTGCTCTGCTGTGTCTCAGTGCCTTCTGGGAACACTGGGAAAGCTGAGTCCCTGCCCCTCCAGGAGGCCTGTCCAGTGCCCACCCCTGCCTCCCTGGGCTCTGGGCAGGCTGGACCGGGGGATGAGTTCATTCAGTTCTTTATTGGTTGTCTGGACGCTAAAGCTGCCCCTCAATTTAGGGTTTCCCTGAGCTGCACAGAAGACCTGCCACCTACAGGGGCCAGGAAGGGACACAGAGGGGTCCTTGTCCCAACATACACACCCCACGCTTCAGGGCTTATGTTCTGGCACTGAGACTTGTAAGGGTGCAGATCTGTATCCTCAAGGTTTATATCTCATCATTCTCCAGTTGAATAGCATGAACCTCAAACTCATTTGGGGTGTTCTTAGACTCCAGTATTTGCCCTGGAAGCTCTTCTGCTCCCTCTCCAGTGTCTCTGGCCTCTACCTGTCCCCAAACATCTCCTCCAGGGCCTGGCGCTTCTCCTTCAGCTTCTGCCTGTCCCCCAGCCTCCTGTACAGGTTCCAAGGACTCCCTTCTGGCCTCCACCTGTCCCCCATCTTCTTCTCTGGGACTCAAAGCTTCCTGTGCTTCTTGTCTTGATGGGCTTTTAGCTAACAGGGACTGCCTCCCAACATCTTGTGGCTCCAGGGGCCCTGTGGGCTCTGCGTGCCTCGGGGCCTCTCCTGGGAAGTTGATGAGCTCTGCAGGGGTCATGAGCCCATCCCCATCCAGGTCCTGGGTCTCGAGCACCTTGTCCACTACCAGGATCACCTGTGGAAGCACAGTTGCCATGGGGTCTATGGTGACCAGAGATGTTCCCAGGAGCCCTGACCCTCCCAACTGTCCCCCTTCCCCCCGCATCCCTGCCATGCAGGCTCTGAGCACTCCTTTTACAGGGGATTTGCTAAGGGTCATGATGAAAAAGACCAAAGCCCCAAGGAGCTGGGTCTACCTCATGGGATAAGGGGCCCCCATCCAGCGGGGCTTACTGGGTTGGTGGTAGGAGAGTCAGTAGCTCCAGGGGCCAGAGCTGCTGTCAACATGGACAGCAGCTCCAGGCCATCCAGCTGTCCACTCTGGTCATAGTCGTGGAGGGCAAAGAGGTAGAGGAGAACTAAGGAAGAGAAGCTGGATCAGAAGAGACGTCAGGGGACAGGTGGAGGAGGCAGCAGCCAGGGGACGGCCCGAGGTCAGTCACAGCTCTAGCTGTGCTGAGCCTCCCGTCCACTGGCCCCATCAGCCCAGCCCCTCACCCTGCTCCCGGCTCATGTGCTCTGGCTCCTCTTCCATCCTCTCTAGTCCCTTTAGGTAGTTCTGCAAAAGTCTGGCAGAAAAGTGGAAAATCAGCCCACGAGAGGCCAGTATGCAACCCCAGTCCTGACCCTCAGGCCCCCAGCCCCGCCTACTCACCGAAGCTGCTCCGGGCCTGGCTGGAAGGGGTTGGACAGGGGCAGATGCTGCACTTCAGGGTCCAGCCTGGAGGAGGAAGGGAGGGACCAGCCTTGCCCTGAGGGCCCAGCCTACCAGCCTTCCACCCGCAAGCTCCTGGCAGAGTTCTCCCCCGAGACCCAAAGGGAGTTGCTCCCCCAGGTTCCCAAAAACCTTGTGGGGAGGGAGCCCTTCTGGTCTCCTCAGAAGCAGAACCTTACTCCCTCAGACTCTGCTTTTGCAGATTCCTAACTTAGACGTTAAGTGAAAACTCCAATAGAACATCTGGTTAGGCAGAGGCCAGATGAGGCCACACCTAGTAGAAACAAGTTGGAGACCCAAGAAAACAGTGCAGTGGGGCAGGACAAGGTGGATCATGGCAACCCTTCTACTTGGCTGCTGGGGGCCGAGGGCCAGGTCTCTGGTTGAGCCCGGAGGCACTGCCCAGTTTTATACAGACCCGATTTGCTCCATGACACAAAATGGACTCCTTTTTTTTTCCCCCCAAGCTGAGGGCATATATGTTGGTTCTGGAGTTCCAATCTGCTCAGGGTCTCTCTGTCAGTTTTTAAAGCTCAAGGTTTGCTCCCAGTTCTGGACAGGACTACCTGCTTGCCCAAGTCACTCCAGACCTGTGATGCCAGAGAGCTGGCAGGAGCTGTTGCAGCAACTTTTGTCACTGTTGCCAGCCCTTGCTGATGGTCCTGTGTCTGTCCCTCCACCCCACCCAGCATACGCACCGCATAGTATTAATACATAAACCTCAAGAAAGCTAGTCCACTCAAACAGAACTGATATGCTAATGGTCTCTGTTTCTCTGGAGTTCCCACTCCAAGGCCTGATAAGACAACCGCAGCCCCTTCCCTGGCCCATAGCTTCTTCCCTGTGCTTATACGTCATGGAACTGAGCTCCTGGCTTCCACATGAGTCCAGCAGACACGTATGGAATGCCCACTTTGCGTAGGGCACTCTAACAGGCACGAGGCAGAGGTTGAGGTGGGTGGGGAGGGCTACAGAGGTCAGGGGGCGTACACCCCAGTCTCCTGCCTCCCAGAGGGGCCCACCACAGCCTTAGGTTCTCCAGAGACTCTCCCTGCTCCCGGCCCACAGCCCTGCCCTCTGAATCCCCTTACCGCATGGTTCCATCCTTGGGAGCAGCCTGACCCAGGGGCAGCAGCAGCAGCAGGAACATGCTCATCGTTGAAGGTAACATCCTTCTTGTAACTGGAACTAAGAACAGAGTTAGCGAGTCAGGGGGAAAGGGTGTCTGCCACAGGGTGGGGGATCAGTGGGTTAGACAGGAGCACCTTCTCTCCCAGCCTCCACCTGCAGCCCTGGTGGCAGGACTCCTGCTCAGGGAGGAGACACACATGGCCATCAGCAATGCCCCATGGAACTTTGCTCAAAAGAAATGTTAGTCAAGCTCCAGCATGTAAAGCTCATAAAGCAGACCTGCTCTGGTGGAAGCAGTGCTGTAGGCAAGAGTCACTCCCTACCCTATTCCCTTTGCCCTGCCAGCCCCCGAGGCGGTCAGGGAAGTGCAGTTTAAGTACATCTGATCCAGTTCAGCTGCTCATTTTACAGATGGAAACTAGCTCAGAGAGGTTAAGAAAAAGGCCAAATTAGAAATGCAGAGAGTCACAAAAAGACCAAGACTTAAACAGAGAGGCAGATTGTTAGTTTGTCTTTATTAAAAACTCACCAAAGAACAAATCAAAAGAGGCTCAGACTCCTTGAAATAGGTCCAAACTCAGGGATCAAAAACACAACAAATGAGGATCAAACCAATAGTGGCCCCAGGGACTGCTATTTGTAGCTAGGAAAACCAGATCCCATTATAAAGGAAAAAACAAAAACGTCCCCTTAGACCTACATTGTGTAGGCCCATTGGCAACAAAATCACTTGATTGTATGAAAACAGTTAAATAGAGAGAGCATTGACCAGAAGCACAGAGCATGAAGCCTTCCGATTAGTCCTAGGTGTGTGTACATATCATGTGAATTCCTGAGGAAGCAGAAGCCCAGCAAAGCTGAGGCCTGAGATCCTAAGCTCATCTAGAGGAAGACAAACCATCAGGTGGTTGATGGTCTAGGCAGAGCATCAGAAACCCCCTGAAATGGTACCCTACATTTTGGCTAGCACTGAATTTTCCTGGAGAAAGGTTCATAGCTTTCATCAGATTCTCAAAGAGTTCCATGACCCTAACAAGGTTCAAACCCCTGCAAGGGTAGACATCAGCTTCCTAAGAGATGTGGGGTAGAGCAGGTGAGCATCTGGCTAATGGGAAAATACATGTGGGAACCTGGCTGTAGCTGTGCAAGCAGAGCTGCCTTGAGGAAGAAGCAGCAAAACGTGGAAGTCCATAGAAGGTGGCCCTACTGAGAGTCATAGAGACCGTCTTCAGTTTTCTATGCATACATTGGCCCCAACAGAGTTTGTTTGTGTCCAAATGGGTGCTGAAGTCACAGCTGCCATAAAGGTATTCACGAACAGCGGCTGGCAACAGAGATCCTTGAGCCCTGGTTGTTGCACCCAGGAGAGAAGACAAGGTCTTGGACCCATCCAAGGGAGGCAGTTGGAGTTGACATCTCCATATCAACTGGGGACCCTCAGAGGTCCCACCACAGCAGACATACCTCAGTGAAAGGGTGGACTAGAAAAATATCCAGACCTCCATATCTGGGAGTATGATAGTAAGTGTCTCAATGAAAGTAATGCCAGAGCTGGACAAAAATAAAAAGTATCTTTACAAATGCATTGAGTTGGCAACAAAGTAAGAAATTCTCCGAGTACAAAAGCACAGGGAAAAAGGTAATCCTGAGGAAAAAGTGAGCTTGAAGTCAGCTTTGGCCTTAAGAGTGTCTGCCCAACCAAACCCAGGTGAATCTGAGCTATCAATCTGAGTGCTTTGTGCAATAGAGGAGACCAGAGCTAGAGCCTGGACCCTCCAGCATGAGGAGACTATTGGAGATTCTCTGCATAAAGCTGGTATTCAAACAGCTTGAGTCTCAATCTAAGAGGGAACAAGAAGTAAATTTGCCATGAAGAAGGGCAGCACAGAATCTTGCCTATCTTGACCTTGGTGCTGAGTAGAAAGGAGAAAAAAATGTTTCCTGAGAATTTGTAACAAGCCTGCTCTAATGTGGGTTTGAAGCCTGAATTGATGCTACCTCTGTGGTTTAAAACCTAAAGCAGATCATTTATTTTGAAGTGGTACCTGGTTGACAGTACTCCCAGCTGACCAACAGAGGAAAATATACATCTTGTCCTGAGGAACACAACTCCAGTCCAGGCCTCAAAGTAGTTCCACAGGTAAAGTTTCAAGGAGCATGAACTCCCAGCCAAAAAGTCATAAACATACAAGAAAATAAGACACCATGAGTAAGAGACAGCTAAACCATAGTGAGTAAAACCAGACTTGCAAAAACTAAAGATATTGGAATTATCACAGTCAGAATATAAAGTATATTTAATATGTTTTAAGAAATTAAAGAGAAGCTTGCAACTATGAGAAAGGAGTAAAAGCATAAAAGAACCACATAGATTTGAAGAAGAACCAAATACAACTTGCACAAATATAAAGAAAATATTGATTTTAAAATGCAACGAATGAGTTAAGTAGATTAGACACAGATGATGTGCGAATAAAAGAACTGGGAAAGAGATCTGGATAAATTATGAGAACGCATCTCATTGAGTCAAAGGCATAGAAAATAGAAAACAAAGGTTAAGTGGCATAGAGGATGGAGGAGGCAACACAGAAAACTGGATAGAAGGTGCCTCTGAAGAAATAACTGCTCAGATTTTTCCAGCGTGCTGCAAAACACTAATATTCCAATCCAGGAAGCCCAACAACCCCAGGCAGAATAACTAAACAGAAATATGCACCTAGAGCTGTTCTGAAACTATAGAACACCAAGAAAAAGCGAAGATCTTAAAAACAGTCAGAAGGACAAGACAAATCACCTAAAAGGAAGAGTAACAGGCTGACAGCTGATTTCACAACAACAGGGATGTCAGAATACGTGGCGTTTTAATATGTTGAGAAAGGGGGAAAAAATTGCCATTCTATAATTCTATTCCCAGCAAAATTATCTTTCAAGAATGAGGTGAAACAAAAACAACTGTAGATAAACAACAAATTAGAGAATTTACCCCCAACATTCCTCCATTAAAGGAAACTCTAGGGATCTATTTTAGGAAAAAGGAAAATGACCCTAGAAGGGTTTGAAATGCAAGTAAAAATGATGAGTGAAAAAAACCCAGAAAGTATGTAGGAAAATATAAACAAACACAGACTGTTAAACAATGATAATTATGTTAACATACAGGGCAAAAAAGATGGACTGAACTACAACATTGGAAATTAAGATGTAAGGTGAGGAAGGTTGTTTGGGAAAAGAGTAGATATATTGATCAACTTTGTTAAATATGCAGTAAAAATAGAAATGGAATGTATGACTTCAAAACAGCAGAGAAAAAAAATGAATGGATATATTTTTTTAAACATTTTATTTTTTCCTTTTTCTCCCCAAGCCCCCCGGTACATAGTTGTATATTCTTCGTTGTGGGTTCTTCTAGTTGTGGCATGTGGGATGCTGCCTCAGTGTGGATTGATGAGCAGTGCCATGTCCGCGCCCAGGATTCGAACCAACGAAACACTGTGCCGCCTGCAGCAGAGCACACGAACTTAACCACTTGGCCACGGGGCCAGCCCAAAATGAATGGAATTTTTAAAAAATGATTTCAAAGGAAGACAGGAAAAGAGAAAAAAGAAACTAGAAAAATAAAAAGAGGGGCCAGCTCCGTGGCCGAGTGGTTAAGTTGGTGCGCTCCGCTGTGGCGGCCCAGGGTTCGGACCCTGGGCGTGGACATGGCACCACTCGTCAGGCCACGTTGAGGTGGCGTCTCACATCGCACAACTAGAAGGACGTGCAACTAAGATATACAACTGTGTACAGGGGGGTTTGGGGAGATAAAGCAGAAAAAAAAAAAAAGATTGGCAACAGTTGTTAGCCAGGTGCCAATCCTTAAAAAAAAAGAGGAAGACTGGCAACAGCTGTAGCCCAGGTGCCAACTTAGAAAAAAAAGAAAAAGAAAAAAAGAAAAAGAAAAAAGAAAGATAAATAGCGTAAAATAAGATGGTAAAAATATATCCAAGTATATCAGTAATCATAATAAGTATAAATTATATAAACTTAGTTAAGAAATAGAGATTATCAAAATGTATTTAAAACTAAATACAGTTGCCAGCCCCATGGCCAAGTGGTTAAGTTCATGCGCTCTGCTTCAGCGGCCTCGGGTTTCGCCAGTTTGGATCCTGGGCATGGACATGGCACTGCTCATCAGGCCATGCTGAGGCGGTGTCCCATGTAGCACAACCAGAAGGACCCACAGCTAGAATATACAACTGTGTACTGGGGGGCTTTGGGGAGAAGAAGAAGAGGAAACAAAAAAGGAGATTGGCAACAGATGTTAGCTTAGGTGCCAATCTTTAAAAAAAAAACAAAATACAATTATATGCAATTTTCAAGAGATTACCCTAAAAAGTGAAAACACAGAAAGCCTGAAAGCAAGAGGATGGAAGAAGCGTATATAAAGCAGTCCTAGAAGGCCGGTATAACCTTGTTGACATTAGACTAGACTTTAAGGTGAAACGCATTATTATAGATGAGTATCATTACAAAATTCACAAAGGTTTAATCACCTAGGAAGATATAATAACTCTGAAGTTGTATGTATCTAATAATATAGACTCAAAACATCTAAAATAAAAACTGACATAACACTACACACCTATTAGAATGGCCAGAATCCAGACCACTGACACCGCCAAAGGCTGGCGAGGATGTGAGCAGCAGGAGCTCTCATACATTGCTGGTGGGAATGCAAAATGGTACAGCCACTTTGGAAGACGCTCAGGGAGTTTTGTACAAAACTAAACCTATCATACAATCCAGCAATTGTGTTCCTTCGTATTTACCCAAAGGAGGTGAAAACTTACCTCCACACAAAAACCTGCACACAGATATTTGTAGCAGGTTTATTCATAACTGCCAAAACTTAGAAGCAACCAAGATGTCCTTCAGTAGGTGGCTGGATAAACTGTGGTACATCCAGACAATGGAATATTATTCAGCGCTAAAAAGAAATGATCTATCAAGCCATGAAAAGACACAGAGGAACCTTAATGCATGTTACTAAGAGAAAGAAGCCAATGTGAAAAGCTTACCACTGTATGAGTCCAACTCTATGACATTCTGGGAAAAGCAAAACTATGGAGACAGTGAAAAGATGACTGGATGCCAGGGGTTGAGGGTGGAAGGGATGAATAGGCAGAGGATTTTTCAGGCGGTGAAAATACTCTGTATGATACTATAATGATAGATACATGTCATCATACATTGTCCAAGCCCATAGAATGTACAACCCCAAGAGTGAACCCTAAGGTAAACTATGGACTTTGGATGATTATGATGTGTCAGTTCATAGGTTCATCAGTCCATCATGTACCACTCTGGTGGGGGATGTTGTTAATGGGGGAGGCTATGTACGTGTGAGGGCAGGGGGTATATGGGAAACCTCTGTACCTTCCTCTCAATTTTGCTGTGAATCTAAAATTGCTCTAAAGAAATTGTCTTAAAAAAAAACTGGCATAACTACAAGGAGAAAAGTCTAATCTGCCATTATGGGTGGGAGAATTTAACATACGTCATTTAGTATTTGAAAGATTAAGCAGACTAAAAATTAGTTAAAATGTAGAAGATTGAATAAAACATTTAATAAGCCTGAACTAATGAACAAATAGAGAACCCTACTTCAATCATTCACCAAAAACATATTCTCAACACATGTGGAATATTTATAACAACTGACAAGTAGTACATCGGAGACTACGCTCAATGAATATCAAAGAATCAGCCTCACACTGTTATATGACTAAAATGCAATTACATTAGAAATCAATAACAAAAATGATGTAAAAAATCTCATATATATGGAAATTTAAAAGGCACACTTACACATGGACCAAAGAAGAAAATCACAATGGGAATTGTTAAATACTTAGAATTGGATAATATTGGAAAAATCTACATCAAAAAAGACATATAGCTAAAGCAGTATTAGAGGGAAAATAGATTGACTTAAAAGCTTATATGAGAAAAAAGGCTAAAAGTTAATGAGTTAAGCTTCCAACTGAAGAAGATAGTAGGGCCAGTCCCCATGGCCAAGTGGTTAAGTTCAGCACCCTCTACTTCAGCAGCCTGGGTTCAGTTCCCAGGTATGGACCTACACCACTCTGTTAGCAACCATGCTGTGCTGGCGCCCCATGTACTAAAAAAATAGAGGAAGATTGGCATGGATGGTAGCTCAAGGTGAATCTTCCTCAGCAAAAAAAAAGATAGTAGGGGCCAGCCCTGTGGCTGAGTGGTTAAGTTCGCGTGCTCCGCTTCAGTGGCCCAGGGTTTCGCTGGTTCGGATCCTGGGCGTGGACAGGGCACTGCTCATCAGGCCATGTTGAGGCGGCATCTCACATGCCACAACTAGGAGGACCCATAACTAAAAATATACAGCTATGTACCGGGGGGCTTTGGAGAGAAAAAGGAAAAATAAAATCTTTAAAAAAAAAAAAGATAGTAAAACAATAAACTTAAAGAAATTAAAATAAATAAAATAATAAAAGATAGCAGAAATTAAAAATACAACAGAGAGGAGCAACAAAGCCAAACAGTGAATTTTTTTTTAAAAAAGGACTAATAAAATAGACAAACCTTTGACAATTTTCATTAAGAACAAAGAGAAAGGCACAAATAAACAATATTAGGAATGAAAATGGGGACACAATTACAGAAATAGAAAACATTTGAAAATTAGCAAACTTAGCCAATTTCCCAGAAAAACTTAATAGTAAAACTGATGCAAAAAGAAATAGCAAATTTTAATAGTCCTAGAACCATTAAAGAAATTGAATCAGTGAGTATTAACCTATATTGTATAAGGAACTATAAACCTGAACTGTTTCTAGAGAGCAATCCACGAATGTGTATTAATTGCCATGAAACTGTGACCCAATAATTTCATCCTGGGGATTAACTAAGGAAGAACACAAACGGAAAAGGAAAGTATAAAGATATTTGTAGTTGTGCTATTGATATTAGTGAAAGAAATGTAAACAACCAGAATGTCTAACATTTAGGCAGTGGCTAAGTAAATCATATTATATGACAGAGTCATTAAAAAGGAAAAATATTTCAAATTCATAAATTTTAAAGGAAAAAGTGGACAGATTTGAATATATCAAGAGTTTAAACTTCTGTATCATGAAAGACATCGTAAGTCAAGTTCAAGGAGAAAAGCGACAGAGAGCTGGAGGGAATGCAACCAGGATTCAAGGGTGCCTGGGTTCTCAGTAGGGTGGAGCTCACCACTACCCGGGCCTCAGCAGGGGGCTGAAGACAGAAATCTCCATGGAAACCCCATGGAGAATGAATGGAAATCCAAGAACTGCAGGGATGTGCGCCCTGTCCAGGAGGATGAAAGAGAAGGCCCTGCCCACTTCTAACTTCTGGAAGGAAAAAAGCCCTTAGGATTAGGCAGAAGGGTGCCCGAATTGTCAGGAAGCAATGGCTGAAGGAGGGTCTAGGTGGCTGGGCCAGAGGGCAGGGCCACCTCACCCAGTTCTTTGTATCCAGGGTGCTGCTGGTTGGGGCGGCGGGGGGAGTCAGCTCAGGGTCCCAGTCTCTAAGGTAGAAGGAGGGGCGCATAATGGCTGAGAGAGTCAGCCCACCAGAAGAGGCCAGTAGGAAAATGCCAGACGGTATGGACCCTGGGACCTGATGCCACAGAGGACACCATGGGAAGTACCAGCAGACGTCAAAGACCTTTGGTGACAAAGACCAGGAGGGTGAGTATCCACAGAGAAGGCCAATGTAAATATAAATATGTAGAATAAGGATACACGTTGTTCATTTTTTAATATTTATCGAGCACCTGCTATATGTGAGGTACAACCCTAGAAGTAAGATGATAGTATAAGGTAGAATTACTTACTCGTTTTCCTCCTTAAAGCTTGCAAAAATATAAGTAGGAAAAGATGCAAATGTTAAAACAATGATTAAGAGAAACACAGAATTGCTAAGGAACAGGTGGCATAGCCCAAGTTTAAGGGTACACGCCCTAACCTTGGACTGCCTAAGTTCAAATCCAGACTCTGTAACTCACTAGGTGTGTGCCTTCTACGTTTCAGTTTGCCTGATGAGAGCACCTCTCATGGGGTGTGGTAAGGGTTAAATGAGACAGACCAGTGCCTGGTAATACAATAAGGGCTTTCTTCTTCAGAAGTTTTCCTGGACTGCTCCACAGTGGCTTCACACATACCCACCATCCTGTCTCCCCACCTGGACACCTTCAAATTGCTTTCTCCTCCCCATCTGTTTACTGCCAGGACCTAGACCAACAGGAGGCAGTGGAATAATTTAAGTCCCTCAGAGCTGTCAAAACCTATTATCCAGGCTTAATGTGTTACCATCCACCAGCAGTCACCTTTTAAAAGAGGACATTTGTAAACTCCAAAGAGTGACTCTGGGGGCAGCAGTTCAGGCACAAAGGGAAGCACCCATCAGATCCCACTAATCTACTCACTCATTAGGCCAACTGTGCTGGTTTGAAAAACATGTCTATAAAACCTCTGACACTCTTTCTCGCAAAGACTGGAGTTTAATCTGCCTTTCCTTGTATATAATATAATCTGATTTAGCGACTCACTTCTCATGAATAGCTGAAATGATGCTGTGTGTCTTCTAAGTCTGGGTCATAAAACGCAACACAGCCTCTGCCTGGTTCTGGCTCACTCTCTCTCCACCCCTATCTCTTGACATGTAGATGTGTACCTCTGGAGCCCTGAGCCACCAGAGAAGGAGGCTGGCATCCCTGAAACTGCCATGCTGAAAAGACCATATGGAGAAACCACATAGAGATGGAGATGCCTGAGAGCCCCAGTTTTTCTAGCCTCCAGCTAGCTGCTCGTGTCTTCCCAGCCCAAGGCCCAGACAAGTGAGAGAGCAAATCTTCAGGTGATTCCAACCCCTAGTCATTAAGCTGTCCCAGCCAACACTGAATGGAGCAGAAATGTGCTTGTCTCCACAGCCCTGTCCAGACTTAAGGCACTCATGAGCAAAGTCAATGTTATTGTTTTCAGCCACTAAGTTTTGAGGTGCTTGGTTAAGTTGTCACAGTAATCAGAACTGGTTCCTGGGTGTGCGACCTGTGCCCTGCTCTCAGAAGGGGCCTGTGCTTAGTCTAATGCTCTGTTGTCACCATCTTGAAATTCTTAATCTTATTTTTGCACTGGGCCCTGAAAATTATGTACCTGGTCCTGAACCCTGCCCACATGAATCACTGTCACTCTCCTCCTCTTGGTCCTATGTATCCATCACATGTATGTAACTATTCAGTATGTTCAGTGAACAGAGAACAGAGTTTTGGAACCAGCCAGAACTGGGTTCAAATCCTAGCTCCACCACAGACTGTCCCTGTGACCTTGGGTCACAGTTAATTATTCTCACTAAACTTCAGTTACCTTCTTTGCATAATGCAGATAATAATAATTCTTACCTCACAGTGTTATGGTGAATATTAAGTGGATAATGAATTACTCCTTACACAAACTAATGCAGTAGCCTGTCATTCTTGTCCCTGCCTCTGGTATCTTCTCCCTTTAAAGAACTCTCCAGACCCACATCAGATTAATCTTCCTTTGCTAGAGCTCCATCGCCCCACAACTTTCAATGGCTCCTGTTTCTATTACAGTCCGGAGTCCTCACCTGGGCCTTCAAGCCTTTCTACAATCAGACATCGAGTTACCATTTTAGACTCATCTTCCAGTGCTCCATTATGCTAACACTCTGCTTCAAACAGAGGGGTTACTGGAGTCTCCTAAAATACTTTCTACTTTCACTTTCCAGTGCTTTTGCCCAAGCTGCTCCACCTCCTGCCTGGAACATCCTGGGCGCTCCTGACAACATTAGTGTCCTGGCTGTAGTCTACTTCACAAACTGAAATAATTGCATGTGGACTTTTAGTGTCATCTAAGTAATATTCTCTTAAGTAATGCTTCCACCTGTGACATTTTTAGTACGGGTAACCCACCTCTATGATTTAAAGGAAGTTAGGCTAAGGCACCTCGAGTAATGCGTAATGAAATTGGTGAAATGTGATTTGTTCACACTTACACATTTCCAAGCATTTCCAAAAGCTTTTGTAAGCAACAGAAATAAAGCCGTTACCGAACCACTGCCTGTCAAATAAAAATGTTCCTAGTCATTTCCTACACCTATAACGCGCACAGAAACAGAATTCACCTTAATGACCCACGAGAGCCACCACAACTGTTAACAGTTGTGACGTAATTCAGTGAAATTACTCTCATCCTACACATACAGACACTCACATTCACGATAACCCTCCGGCCTCAGATTTCTCCAAGCCTTTGCCCCAGCGCATGGGAGGAGAGCTGGGCCTTGGAGTTAGACCTCTGATCAAATCGTGCCTCTCCAGTGCTAACAGTGTGATCTAGGCAGGTGTCTTAACCTCTCTGAGCCCTGGGATAACAGTATCTATCTCATAGGGGTTTGGGGAGGATGCAACAGGATAATGTAGGTTAAGTGGCTGGCAACGAGCAGATGCTCCTTGAGTACTTCAGAGACTCTAGGATGTGGCAGGGGCCTTTTATCTTCCATAACTTCTCATCCAGTGCAAAACTTTCTTCCACAGCATCCCTGTCAATGGCCATTCAGGGTCCGCTTGTCTTTCCAGGACAGGAACCTAGCACCTCATAGGGCATCCATTCCATTTCTGGCTGAGTCTAACTGCCAGGAAGTTATTTGGAACTGAATCCTCTTCCTTAACTTATCCCTCTGGTGCTGCTATGCCTCCCAGCACCCCCCCCCCTCCCCCGCCCCGCAAAGAGAAGAGGCAGTGGCTGTACAGCCAAAGGGGTCCCACACCTGAGAGCTGGGTTCAGCCCCCCCACTTTCAGCTCGGGCCCCTCTCCCCACGGCTATGGGAGCAACAAATGAGCCACCAGAGGGAAAAGCGCTTGGGGAATTGTGAAACCCCATCATCACACCTAGAGAGCTCAAAATTCGGTTTCCAGCCCCTGCCTGCACTTGCTCTCAGAGGTAACCTCCTCCGAGCAGTGCCTAGAGGCGAGGGCCACCGCTCCAGCCGCCTCCGAACCGCAGGGGACGCGGAGGGACTGCGCCTTCAGCATCCGAACCCGGAGGCCAGGAGGCCGCCTCAGCCCCGCGGTCCCGCCCTCCCCCGGCACGGCGCGTCCCCGGCTGGCTTTGCTGGGGTCCCCGGCGGTCCCCGAATCGCCCAGCCCGTTGACCGCCCTCCCCAGGCGGGAGTTGGACCCACCTGCGGCGGCGACTCGGGTCCGGCTTCGTCGTCACCCGAGGCTGCGCGCCGCCCGCGCCTGGGCTCCCCACGCCGGCCCTCCCCCGGGCGGCTCCACGTGGCCGCTCCACGTCGCCTCCGCCTGTGGCCGCCGCCCTGGCACGGCCAGAGTCCAGAGGGCCCTCCGCAGCCTCCACCCCGGCTTCCTCCCCGCAGTCCGTCCTGGAGAGAGACAGACAGACAGACAGACAGACAGAGTGTGTGTGTTTGTGTGTGTGTGTGTGTGTGTGTGTGTATGTCAAAGACAGATGGTGAGCCTGGGGTGTGTGAGAAGCATGTTTTAACTGTGGTGATGCTGTGGATGCCACTGCCTGCAAGGATCCAGTTGTGTATGACAAAGAATGTAACTTACTGTTTGTGCGATTGTGAGTGGTGTATGAGGAACTTGTGACACAGTGGGGGGTATTTTGTGTGACTGGGTAACCAGTGTGACAGTACAGGCTTCAGAGAGTATGGCCAATGTGTGACTGTTTGTCTGGGTGTGTGATGGTACAAGATATTAGTGGTATGTGTGCTAGGGTACCTGGATGACCTCTTCCTGAGTTGTTTGTGATGCTGGAGAGACAGCTGAGACTGCTGGTTTCCAGCAAAGCTGTCATTGTATGACTGTGACCGTGCACATCACTGAGAAGTGGCTCCATGAGACATGGTGGAGGGGGCACTGTCTGGGAAGTGTCATCTTAATGGTGCTGGGGGCAGTTGCTTGCCTGCACAGAGTGCTGTGGTGTGTGGCTGCAGCTTTGTGTTCAAAATGGAGTGTCACCTATTTTTGTCACAGTGGCCAGTTCCTCCACCTAGACTCTGGACTACATCCTCACTCACTGACCCAAGGACTTAGTGCTTTGAATGAATGACTTCTTTTCTCTCTGGAATCTTCAACTTCTCACTCTCCATCAGCTCCTTCCCATCAGCATCCATCACAACAAACCCAGACTCACTGAGGCCACCCGGTGGCTCTCCTTCCTGTGGTAGACACTACAGGACACTGCCTCCTTGGATCATGGTATCCATTGGTTTCGGCTACACCATTCCTCTCTTTCTTAGTCATTTCTTAGTTTTCTTCATGCATCACAGTTCCTCTGGGCTTTCTCCTCACTTCCTATCTGTTCATGTGTTTATGTGGCTTCTATCATTATCTGTTTTGAGTTGAACTGTGTCCCTCAAAAATTCATATGTTGAAGTCCTAACCCTAATACCTCAGAATGTGACCTTATTTGGAAATAGGGTCTTTGCAGATATAATTAGTGAAGATGAGGTCATACTGGAGTAGGGTGGGTCCCTAATCCAGTGTTACTGGTGTCCATATAAAAAGGGGAAATTTGAAAACAGACACACATACACAGGGAGAATAGTATGTGAATATGCAAGAAGAGACTGGAATGAAGCTTCTACATGCCAAGGAATGCCAAAGATTGCCAGGAAACCACTAGAAGTTAGAAGAGAGGCATGGAACAGATTCTTCCTAACAGCTCTCAGAAGGAACCAATTCTGTTGACACTTTGATCTCAGACTTCTAGTCTCCAGAACTGTGAGACAATAGATTTCTGTTGTTAAGACACCCAGTCTGTGGTACTTCGTTATGGCAGCCCTGCAAACAAATATGGCATCTCAATGCTGATGACTGCCAAACCTCCAATTCCAGTCGCTTACCCCACCTCAGGAATTGAGCATCCTACTGATTTGTGCTTGGGTCTTAATTTATAAGAGTGACTAATGCCACCATAAGAAAAGTTTAATGTTACAGTTCTCCTGGAAACAAGAGCCACACAGGACCACAGGGGGAAGCATCCATGTAAGTGAGAAGGCAGAAAAGAGCAAGAGGAAGGCATGGGCCACAGCCCATATTAAACAGGAAAGGCAAGGTAGGGCAAACAGTTTAGGATTGGCTAGTTTGAATAATTCCGGTGGGTTTGGGGGCATAAGGGCGATCTCTGGTTGTCTGGGGTTGTCTCTAGTTGTCTAGTACCTGGGCTTCGGTTGATTTGGAACAGGGGAAATATTGGTTTGATGTGCGAGAGTTAGATAAAGGAAGTGGTTCAGAATATGGGCTCTGGATTGCAGGGGAGATATAAACAACTTTGGCGCTTAGTCTGGCCTTGTGATTAATAGATGCCAGATAGACAAACATGGAATCTAAGAAAACACAATTAGAACACCTACTAGCACCCCAGCCTCTATGTGTCTCAGTCAGAAGGAGCATCTTCCTCCTCAAACCTTCCCCTCCCCCAGTTTCCCTATGAGGGAAAGGCACCTCCGTGCACTTCTGTGCATCCCTGAATGGTGCAGTCAGAAACTGGGGGGTCATCCATGATTCCTTCTTCTCCCCCCATCTCCAAGCTACTACCAAGTCTTACTAATTCTGCCTCCTATCTTAAAGATTTTCACTTCTCTCGAGGGCTTCCCCCAGTCCATCATCTGTGCCAAAGTTCTGTTCACAGCCTCCTAATTGGCCTCTCTGCCTCCATTCTCATCCTCCTCCAATCCATGCTCCAAGCGGTCTGAATGATTCTTCTAGAACATGACTCTGATCATGTCACCCACCCCTTCTCAAAATTCTCTGATGGCTTTCCTCCACCCTTAGGATAAACTCTAATATCCTTTATGTAGCTGCTCACAACCTGATTCTTAACAATCTAATGCTCCAGCCACACCAAATTTCTTTTGGTTCCTTTAAGAAGTCTCTCACATCCAGGCTTTTGCTTATGCTCTCCAGGAACGACTACTTTCTCCCCACCTCCCCCTTGCCTGGGAAACTCCTACTCGTTTTTTGCTTTCAGCTTAAATGTAGAGTATTGGCATTTCATGCCTGAGTGTGCTTTCTCTGACCCCATGGAGTTTGGGCACCCTCGTCAGTGCTCCTGCTGCAGCTAGTACTTCCCGTATCCAGCACTGTGCTCCATTGCAGGGGTGCAACCCTGACCACACATTTGAATCTTCAGAGCGCTTTTAACTTATATTGACACCTAGGCTCCTCTCCAGACCAACTCTATCGGGGAGTGGTGAAACCAGCAAACAGCCGTTGATGATTAAGTATCCAGGAACTTAAGTTTTTTCCTTTTTGCAATTACTGATCATAGCTTTTAGCTGTTGAATCAACTCATTGTTAACTGTGCTGCTGAGGTAATATGCTATCTGGCTCCCACTAGGCTCCTATTGCTAACATCTCCCTGGAGCCTGGGTCACCATGGTAATGGGCGTGTGAGCTATTCTTCACAAATTAGAGCTCCTTGTCCATTTCAGGCCGGCTGAGACCACCAGCTCATCAACTGGGCCCACGCAGATGTCCAATAGGTGACCTTTTGACATCAAGAGGCTAAAAACTCCACCCTCAGATCATGCTAGTGCCGCCCTTTTGTGAACATGGGTCCTATGAAGAGGTATGGTCTGACTATGCTCGCACAGACCATCAATTACCTCACCTCTCCTCACCTCCAATCACCTCTCTTCACATTTCAGACCACCTTGCCCCCTATCCCATAAATAGCCCTGAGTCCCTATTTTCAGGGAAGCGAATTTGAGGCTCATGCTCTCGCTTCCTCACGTGGCTGCCTTGTGAGTAAACTCTCTTCTGCAATCTCGTCATCTTGGTGTTTGGCTTTCTGGGTGGTGGGCAAAAATGAACATGGTTCAGTAACATTGGGACCTGGGCACTGGTAGTTTTCAGACTCTTAGATGATTCTAATCTTAAATCAAGGTTGAGAGCCACTGTTCTGTAGATTACTTGTTTCTACATCCCAGTGAAGACACGGACAGCATCCCTGGGGTATCTCAAGTGCCTGGTACAGAGTGGACGATGAGTAAATATTGTACTGATGACCTTGATTGTATGAGACAGCATAGAGAGACACTACATGCGTGACTTTAACCTATATGTGTGTGACTCTACGTGTAATGCCAGCCACTCAGTAGCTGAAACTTGACTATGTGACAGTGTGGGGTGTCACAGTGTGAATGGTTGAGGACAGTGTGTGAGGACCACTGTGAATTGGCTGAACACTGTGGGACTGCAGGGTGTCACAATGTGAGTGGCCATGCCCTGAGCATGAAGGTCATTGTGCATGACTGTACCTTGTGTGACAGGGCAGACTGTCACCCTGGGAGTGTCTGTGTCCTGTGTGTGACTGAGTCAGTGGCTGGGGGACTCGGACGAAGCTGCCTGACTCGTCGTGGTCGGGGCAGAGTTTGAGGAAGAAGGAGCTGGAGATGCCCCTCACCAAGATGGTGCTGGGGGGGAGGCCGCTACTCCTTGCAAGGTGCTGCACCGCTGTGGCGGCGAAGAGCAGACAAGAGGCGCGAAGGCGCTAGATGCCGGCCGGGAGCAGGCAGGCTATTTGCAAGGGCCTCGGATCAGCTCCGCGCGGAGCTGCTAGCGCAGCCGGCCCGCCCCTGAGACGTCCTAGCACCTCCCGTCGCCGCGGGCCGCACCGGCAGCGGGCGGGGCCGGATCCCGAAACCGACGGGCAGTGGAGGCAGGACACGCACAGGCCGTCCAATGGCGTAGAATGGGCGGGGCCCGGCGCTCACCTGCTGCACAACTAGACAAGGTCGAGGGCCTGGAACCACTCAAGAATTTGGGAGTTGGAATCCAGCGACGCAAGATGCTGACCTCCTTCCTGAGCTCCCAGAATGGCATCTGGACAGAGCCCTTCTCTCTGCTTTTGGGTCTTGGCGCTGCCCTCTACCTGGGATACTACTGGGCGTGTGTGCCGCAGGTGGGTGAGTGTCCAGAGCTCTGGCCAGCGGGTTTGGGACCTTTGGGTCTAGGGAGCAGCTTCCAGCGCGGGGCTCGAGCCCTTTGTGGGAGCTAGCATGGTTGGCTGCCTACCTCACGTGAAATCTGACGCCCCAACCACACCGCCAACCCCGCCCCGCTCTAGCCGGGGTCGCTTTGCTGTTATCACCTAATGGAGAGTCGCTTCTTTGCCTCCCTAGATTCTCTGCATCCTGCGTGTTCCTCACGCCGGCTGGGCCTTTCAGGCATCGGAGGGGTGCTACTCCCTATGCTGTGGACAAACATTTGGGGAAAGTCATCTAGAGGTGTCAGGGAGATATGCAAGTTTTTTTTCTTTTTAGGCAGGGTAGCTGAGTTTCTCACTAGCTGCACTAAATGAAGGAACTGGAGGCCCGTGGGGTTGTGGCTAACCCCCACATCACCTTATCAGCTTAGTAGGGGCTTGCTTCTGTTAAACGCTGGCAGAGGTTCCCCTCCTAGCTCAGGACTGGCGAATAACCCTAACTGCCGGTTCTCATTCAGCCCTGTGTTAAGTTCTAGGTTCTCCACGTATAGTGCAATGGGAAAGTCTGAAGAGGCTGATTTTGATGAACTTGGAGACTTTTTTCTCACTGCAATTTACATAAAACACATAATTTACATATCCAGAAAAATCTAAATCTTTTAATCTTCATTGAACGCTGTTCTAGGTAGCTGAGTCTAACAAGAAACTTATTGATTTAAGCCCTTTGAAAAGACCTATAGCGAATTTTAATGCTACCTAGACTCTTCTGTATTTTCAGAGCTTTCTACATTCACATGTATTGTTTATAAAATAAGTCTGCCTTAACAAAACAATTTAAAAAATCCAAACCTCAATACACTATAAATCTAACCTTCTATGTCTGATTTGGAAAGTCAGTCATTTCAGACCAGAGCTGTTCTTAAACATTTTCCTTTGCTGGCAATCAGCTACACAGAAGTCAGAGACCTCTGCCACTTTATATTCCAAACCCTTCCTTGACTTCCAAATACTGGTTAAAATGCAGGAAAAGTAACATTCTGGAGGCCCTGAGGACATGGAGTTTGGATTATCCAGCACCATAATGGATTGGTATTGATTCATCCACAGTGACCAATGGCATATTACTGATTAATTCTCAGGAATAAATCAAGAAATGCTTCCTGTGACCCAATTTATTAGTGCCTTGTTCCACACTACTGAGCTGTTTGACCAAGAATTTAATAAATTGACAACTCAAATCTTGGCACTTAGGAGTTAATATAGTACAATGACTAAGACCTGACCTTGAATCTCAGCTTCACCACCCATTAGCTTGGGCAAGCTTTGTGACTTGACAAGTTCCTCAACAGTCAAACCTGTTCCCACAGGGGAATCAGTAGTATGTCTCAGAGAGCTGTTGCGAAGCTCACAGGATAGAATCACGTAAAGCGTTTAGCACGATGCTTGGAACATAATGAGTACTCAACAAATTTTACCTACCAGTATTCATGGTAATATCATTATTATTAATTCTGCTTTGCCTCTTGCTTGCTGTGTGACTTTGAGCAAACAACTTAACCTCTGTGAATCATAGTTTATTCACTTACAAAATATCCTATTACATAAGCTTGGGCTTAGCCTAGTGCCTGTATATGGCACACAGTGAATCACAGTTGTTAATCCAGGGCCCAAAAACTAGGGGACAAGTCATATCTCATGACAGTCACGCTACCAACCTAGCCCCTTCTGAATACTAAGACTGCAAAAGAGCTAGGAATCAGCCCTCAAGTTCCTTAGGGCCTGTGACAGAAACGCAATTTCTATTTCTTGAGTCTGAGGCTTTGCGGCTTTCTACAGCATTCTCTTTCATAAACCTCCTATGTGGCTAGGCCCTTGATGTCTATCCAGAAGAACCCAGCAGAGGGGCCGAAAGTCAAGGCTGAGTGCCCACTGACCTCATCTGTCCCTGTCATCCTATCCCCATTACCTTCTTCCTGGCTGGCATACAAGAGAAAATCTGCTCACATTGGGACTATCCCTCCCTTACACTATGGTGTAACAGCAGGGGCCACACGAGTAAGAAAATGAGGTGCTGTGGTAGAAAAGAAGCCTTTCAACAGTGGTTACACACAGTAGGGAACAGGAATATATGACAATGGAGTACTAAAATCAGGAGGAGCCAGCCAGCCAGAGATGGTTTGGGGAAGATGACACTGCGTGGATAATTCAACTGCAAGGCAAAGGTCACAGACTGAACGGTGCTGCATTTCTTCAGACGCTTCCTTCCTGCAGGGGGTCAGCTGGGCAATTTATTTTATATTACCTGCTCTCTCCAAAACCGGTTTGGGGCATGGATGGGCTGAGTGGTGGAGTCAGCACCCAGTCCGCTGCAGCAGCTCCCAGCCCTGGTTCTGAGTCGGTTCAGCGTCAGTTCTGGAGAGGTGACAGTGCAGGAGTGCAGTTCTTTGGGAATGTAGCTAGACTGTATTAACAAAGATGAGTTGGCCATTCCAGGCAGAGATATGCAAGATTCCTCATGACAAAGCAGTGCCCTCCACGCTGGCCTCTGGAGAGGGATCACTCTGGTGCTGGATGTTTCACTGGGTTGGTACAAAAATCAGTGAAGCAGACTGCGTTGTGTGATTACAGAGGCCTCAACTGGTGACTGGCTCCCGGTTTCTAGCCTTCCTGGTGCAACACTGTCCAGTCACTATGGAGACTTTCTATCCTACACTATGGTGTTTCGAGGGGCGGCTACAAACCATCTTCAGAGTCTTACTGCAGTCTCAGCCTATAGTCCCTTACTGGAGGTAAGACAGGGACAGAAGGGGATGAATATGCAGCTGCAAGCATAGGGGAATCCTGTCTACCTCTTTCAAAATGAAGGTAATCTTTGCCCCATCTGCCTCTGTGTTGAGGGTAAAGAGAGTGGCTAAATGGAAAAGCTATTTAATCGCACAACCATGAGGTAATATTCAATCTTTTATGTCCCCATTACCTTGTTATATATAATTAAGACTTGTTATGGTCTTAATGTTTTGCATAACGCATGCCCTCAAACATGCTGATGGGAAGCTGTGAGAGTTGTCTGTGGGTGGGGCAGGGGATAAACCTTTAGAAGTACATGGAGTTCCTAACGGTATCTTTGTGTACTCTTTTCTCCAAAACCACAGTGAAGTCCTCCAAACCCCAGATGGAGGACAGCTCCTGCTAGACTGGGCTGGCCAGCATGACAGCAGTCAATACCCTGACCCTACCACCCAGCCCATTGTATTACTGCTTCCTGGTATAACAGGCAGTAGCCAAGACTCATATATCTTGCACCTGGTTAAACAAGCCTTGAGGGATGGGTATAGGTAAGGATCGGCACTGCCCAGAGGAATTGGGTGGGGTCTGAGAACTTGTAATAGGGAGGTCAGTTCAGACCCTGATAGCTATGGGGAGAAGGTGCTATATGGAGGGCACCTTTTGACTGGGGTCCGTCTGAAGGCTACCAAAAAGGGAGAGGGGCTTCTAGGGAGGGTCTGGCTAAGATGCACCTGTGTGTGCCACAGGGCTGTCGTACTTAATAACCGGGGCTGCCGTGGGGAAGAACTGCTGGTGAGTACCCTCCTTCCTCATCGTAGCCCTTCACCCCACTGCCTTTAGAGATCCTTGGCCCTGAGGCTCTACCTACCTATCCTTCTTTCATTTCCCTTCCATCTCTTGAGCCCTTCCATTTTTCTGCCATCTGATGGGGACCTCCCTCTTTACCCAATAATCTGGTTTGCCTCAGACCCACAGGGCCTTTTGTACCAACTCTACTACAGATTTGGAGACAGTCGTGCACCACATAAAGAACCGCTACCCTCAAGCTCCACTGCTGGCTGTGGGCATCTCTTTCGGAGGGTAAAGGATACCTGGGCTTAACCCAAAGGCCCCAGTCTTCCTTTCTTTCCCCCTCCATGTCTTCTCCTCATCTCTGTCCCCAATCACCAATGCAAACCCTTCTTTCATGGTCCCTGGTCCAATCCTGCAGGATATTAGCAATGAACTACCTGGCACGAATGGGACCAGCTGCAGGGCTGGTGGCAGCACTGACTATATCTGCATGCTGGGATTGCTTTGAGACCAACCGCTGCCTGGAGACCCCACTCAACTCACTGCTCTTCAATCAGCGCCTCGCTGCTGGGCTCTGCCAAATTGTGGACCGGTAGGGTCTCGGCAAGTGAGAGGGGGCAGCAGACAGGGCAGGATGGCACATATGCTGGGTTCTCCCCAGCGCTTGCATCAGTCCTATATCTGGGCTTTCTCACTCATGAGATAAGACAGAGGCTGGCTCTGGGTGAGGTCCCAGAATAGAGCCAATCCTCTATGTGCTCTTTTGCAGAAACAGAAAGATGATAGAAAAGGTGGTGAATGTAGACTTTGTGCTACAGGTATAGTCTTTCAACCATCCCCCTCTGCCCCAAATTGTCCTTCCAATATCTTGTTGTTCTCCATCCTCATCCTAGCCTATCCCACCTTCTACTACCTGCAGGCCCACACAATCCGCCAGTTTGACGAGCGGTACACAGCTGTGGTCCTTGGATATCAAGACTGTATTACTTACTACCAAGCAGTAAGCCCAAGAACAAAGGTAGAGGCCATCCAGATCCCTGTGCTTTGCCTCAACGCAGCTGATGATCCCTTCTCTCCAGTCCATAGTGAGCACCCTGAATCGGGACACTTTAGGCACCAGGGAAAATGGGCCATGAGGTGCAAGTGGAGAGCGCCTGAGCTCTCAGTAAAGGCCAGGGTTCCTGACCTCTTCTCCCACCCCTCCCCCAGCCTTTCCCCTACAGGCTGCCCAACTCTCTCCCCATGTCGCACTGCTCATCACAGCCCGCGGCGGCCACATCGGCTTCCTGGAAGGACTGCTCCCCTGGCAGCACTGCTACATGAGCCGCCTCTTGCATCAGTATGCCAAAGCCATCTTCCAGCACCAAGAGGAGCTGCTCAGCCTCAAGGCTCTCTCACCTTAGGGAGGCAAGAGCTGACAAGAGTAGCATCTGGGGTCTCAGTTCAGTCTTCCTTTGTTTATTAAAGATCAACTTTTCCTGCCACATGGGCGGAGGCTCATTCTCCCTTTGCTCAAGGCTAGGGTAGACCATCCAGGAACTTACTGCATATTTAGCCTGGCCGGCTTCGAGCTACCCAGGTGAATCCATAGATTACTGCCTGGGTCTTCCTTTTGCCCCTTCCTTCCCTAACAGCAAGTCCCAGGCCAGTGCTTGTCCCAGCAAATGCCAGGGGCTCACATGAAGAGCAACTGGCCATAACGCCGTGAGGAGAGGAGGAGAAAATAACTATTTCTTCAGGAAGGACAGCAGTGCCTCCAGGTCCTTGGGCATCTTCACATGTTTCTGGAGAAATGACAAGCTCAACTCTAGAACCCTGGGTAAGCAGAAGGAGGCAGGTGGTATGGCCTGGGCTTCAGACACCACTGTCCTGGGTGGATCCAGAGATGATGGATGCAAGGTTCCCAGGACTCAGAGTCACACAGGGCCACAGCCAAATTTTAACTGGGAAGGGCAGGCAGTGCCCATCAGCCTCATCAGAGGTAACCTGAGCTGTGGATCCAAGTGGAGTCAGCAGTGGGAAACAGGCCTCCACTCTGATCTAGAAGGCGGCAGTGTCCAGGCCCCTGATTCCCTGGTAACAGGAAGGCTAAAGAAAACCTGGAAAGGCACTCTGGAGCAGCAGGATGGTCATAACAATAAGCCCGACACATAGCAGCAGCAGCAGCCACACAGGAACACTCCCTGCAGGAAAGGCAAGGGGAGATGTCAGCAGGCAGAGGGGCTTCATAGCCCAAGGAACAGACACATTCAAGGAGGGGAAAGAAGCTACAAACAAGCAGCCCGTTCTCCAGGGGGCAAGTTTTTGCTACAGCTAAAGGTGAGGTGATACCCCCCACGCCAATGACTCACGCCGTGAGGGCAGCAGGTGCAGCTGGCAACGACTATCCACAGCCACAGAGAACAGGGCAGTTTCGTGGGACCCAAGGAGCTCTGGACCACGACCCTTCTCAGGTAGAAAGGCCACATCTGTCACCACAATGCCATGGGCCTCCTTCACGTAGTAGAGGCGCTGGGGACAAGAGGAAAACTAGTGAGGAAGGCCCAGTTGGGAACATTCTTTCTAGAAAACATACCCCTTGCCCCCAGAAGGCTTTCCCTCTACAGACTGGGCCAGACTCCTTCCTGCACACTCAGGGTAGAAGCCAGCCTAGAGCCCCCACACCAAAGAGCCCTCAGAGCTATGCCCACCTCTATCCATTACCTGGAGAGAGAAAGCTATGTAGATGGCAACAGAGCCAGTGACCGTGCCCAGGCCTAGGAAGGTGCCCGATTCACTGCCAACAAACAAGAAAGCGCTCATTGTCCTGGATGCCTGTGCAGCAACCATCACTCACTAACAACAGTCCTCAGGGACTGAGACAGGACACCTTCCTGAGCTCCCCCAGGCACCCCCACACACAGTCAAACTAGCATTGTCTCATACCTGACACTAAGGCAGGAGATGACTTCATGGCCACAGGACCTGGTCCGAAGGGGTAAGAAGGTGGAGCCATCCCAGGCCGTGAGGTAGCAGGGTGGGGGCTGGCGCAGACGCTTATGGGGAATCTGCACTGTGAAAAGTCGCAACCCAGCAGGCTGGTCTGGAACTTGCCCAAACCTGGGGGGCGAGTGAGGGGCTAGTTCAGCTCCTGGAGGCTCTTCAGAGGTTTGTGCCCTCCTGCACCCTGGTCCTGCTTGCGGTAACACCTGCTAAGGCTATGATCCTCCCCAGCCTTCCCCCAGTCTTTGCCCACTCCCCCACCACATCTAGGCCATGTCTCTTTTAGCCACCCTCAGGGTCTTCACACCTGCAGGCCTGGTAGCGGTAAGGCGTGTGAGAAAAGGTGGGTCCATTCTCTTGCCAGTGCAGCTGTGTCACCAGCTGATCCTTCTGCCACACGGAGGCCTTAAGGTCCCAGCCCACAGTTACCAACTAGTCAGGAATCAAGATTCCAAGGATGGACAGTTAGGGAATCCACTTACTGGACAAGCAGCATAACCACCTACTTTATCCACCCTCTCACCTCCTCACCTTGCCTTCAGGCCCCACAGCCAGGTCCTCAATCTCCCCTTCATGGGCTTTGAACTCCAGCACTTTCTCCAGGCTGGGTACCTGCAGCCAAACCACCAGCATGGTTAGCCCAGGTACCCAGCAAGAGTACACTGACCCCCATCCCTCTTCTCTTCCAATGGCCGCTCAGTGCAGGCTTCACTCACAAGCCTCCCAGAGCTCATGTTCAGTTTCTCACAATTTTGGCCTTGCTGCTACGGACACACATCCTCTAACCCCCCAAAACCACACCTTCCAGACCCGAACATAGCCATCTGTCCCTCCAGTGGCAAGCAGAGTACTATCGTGGTTGAAGCAGACGACTTTCTGCAGTGGATCAGGGCTGAAGTCTGTCTGCACTGCCTGCAAATTCTCTACACTGAGTTCTACCCCCTCTTGGTGGGTTTCAGCTCCAGATTTCTTCTCTGCTGGGGCTGCCCCCTTCCTTTGTCGAGGCCTCTGCTCCTTGGAACCTGCAACACAAACAGTCTGCCAGGTTCCAGGCTTCTGTAGTAAGTAGTACTGCCCATCTCTACACAACTGGTGAACATCCAGCTTCTCGCCTCTTACTATAACCCCACCTCCAGCCCCACTTCTTTAGAGACCAAGATGAGAGTGATCGCACTCAATTAACCCTTTTCCCAAAGGGTTGGGGAGGGGGCTTCTCACCTGCCTTCTCTGCCTTGTTTTTGCCCTTCTGCTGAAGGGTCTGGAAGCGCAGGAGCTGACAGTGGGCATCCTGCCCTGCAGCCAGGATGTTACCAGCCAGCGCCAAGTTCATGGTGGCCCGTGTCTCCGTGTCATGGGAGTGTAGCAAGGAGGCGCTCAAGCGCCCGTTAATCTGCTCTAGCTGCAGAAAGTGCTGTCGGAGAGGGAACCAGGATGAGTAAGGTTCAGGGGTGCCTGGAGAACACCTCCAGGGCAAACTTACATCTGATAGTCTGATGCCCTCCACCTTTGCTTACTGCACATTCTAGTTCACAAGGCTTTCGCGACGCGAGCCTTTTTTCTCAAAAATCTGTACAGCAAGCGCGGTTGGATTACCTCCAGTTTACAGAATAGGGTGACGCTCAGAAGCGTGACGAAACCCAGCCTAAAAGCCAAATGCACCAATCTCGCCGCTGCTAGAGGGCAAAGTCTATGTAGTCTCCGGGGAAAAACACAGGATAACACTCCTGGGGCTGTTCTTGAGCTCGAGTTAAAGCGTTCCTGCCTACGCAGCGCTATGTGCAGTTTTCACTTTACCTTGGCACTCTCAATCGCCCGGTGATGAAGTTCTCGGGTGAAATTCGCGTCGGGACGCCCAGCATGCCGGGGATTCCCACCCGGGAAGAGCAGCGTCCAAAGATAGGGTGCGGCCCGCCCCCGCGACCCCCCCGGAATCGCCCTCAGCCCGTGGCGTGATCCGGCCCCAGTGGCCCTGTGCTCTCACCACGCCATTCTTTATGCCCGTCTTGGCGGCGCCGCCTCCGCCCGCAGCGATGAGCAGCCCGGCGCTGGGGTCCACCTGAAGCGCGTACAACGGAAACGGGGCCCGATACACCTCTGGCGCCCGGCGCCGGCCCATCCCGCTCGCCGCGCGCTTCACTGCCCGCACGGCGGCAGCCGGGACATGCCGCGCCCTGCCTTCGACTACTGCCCCGGCCGCTTCCGAACTTGCTCCCGCCTCCACCGGGAGGCCTCCCGACCGCTAGCACACCTGCTGGCTTGCCAAAACTTTAACCACACGCAGAGAACCGTAACTCTGCGCCGGGCCGTCTAACCCGGTCTCTCCAACGCGTAGTACGCACGCGCACGTAACCCGCTCTCCTCGCGCAGGCGCAGAACCGCCAATACGAGTCAGCACTAGCCGCCTGCGGAGTGACGCAACAACAGCGCCAGAATTCCGCTCTCGGTCCCCTTGTGATGACAGACTTACCATCTTTTGTGGGGGGTGTGGGAGGCATGCCCCTGCTTCGAGGGAGCCCACTTGATGATTCTGGAGGAGGAGGGGAGCTAACAAAGGCTGAGGGAGATTAATAAATCTTTTTTTTTTTAAGATTTTATTTTTCTCCCAAAGTCCTCTAGTACATAGTTGTGTATTTTTACTTGTGGGTCCTTCTAGTTGTGGCATGTGGGATGCCGCCTCAGCATGGTGTGATGAGTGGTGCCATGTCCGTGCCCAGGATTCAAACCGGCAAAACCCTGGTCATCCAAAGCAGAGCGCAGGAATTTAACCACTTGGCCACGGGGCTGGCCCCTAATAAATCTTAAATAAAGAAATTCTTGTGGTAGGGCTGTCCACGCTTTAGGAGTGATACACAGACTCATACAAGCAGGGCCTTGACCTCAGAAGGAAGTGATTTGTCCAAGGTCACACACCAGAAACATGACCTGAGTCTCTTGCCTTTTAACAGAGGTAGAGAGGACTTTAAAACAAACCTGGCTTCAAATCCTGAATCCACCTCTTCCTAGTATGAGGAAGTCACTATGTACCTTAACAAAACACCTATCCTCCGTGGTGGACAGAGGTGGGACTTGGCTATTCTCACGGCTCCACACCCTGCTCCTTTGCCTGAGGTTTTGTGGATGGGGGCTGCATCCCTCTGACACCCTCAGAGGGAGGCGACTCAGCTCCCAAGAAGAGCAGGTTTCATCTCTGCCTGACACCCCACCCTCCTGAGGGGACCCTTGGGTTTCTGATCTCCAATGTGAGAGACAGGAACCAGCCTAAGAAGACAGGGCCATCTGCAAGGCCCCTGGCATAAGGCCCGTAACCAACCCGCAAGCTAGGAGAAGCAAACAGAGACCAGCAAGGTCCACATTTTGCAGTGTCTGGACTTTCCCCGCTTAGGCATGCACCCTAGCACCCAGGAGTCCACTGAATGTGACCCTCATTAGCATAGTAAAAATCACATGCAGGGGTGGAGAGCTAGCGTGCTAATGATATGAGTCGCATATAGTAGCATACTCTGTGACAGCGCAGGTGCAAGTGCAACCCCACTTGTACATGTCACAGCAAGACATTCCTTCCCAGGCTTTGCCTAATAAAAACCCCACAATCCTGGCCCCTAAGGAGCCAGTCACCTGCCCCTTTCCTTTCCACGTCGGCTCCCTTGTGCCTCTCCTGTGCACAGGCTAATAAACTTTTTTTTTTTTTTTTTTTAAGATTTTATTTTTTCCTTTTTCTCCCCAAAGCCCCCCGGTACATAGTTGTATATTCTTCGTTGTGGGTCCTTCTAGTTGTGGCATGTGGGACACTGCCTCAGCGTGGTTTGATGAGCAGTGCCATGTCCGCGCCCAGGATTCGAACCAACGAAACACTGGGCCGCCTGCAGCGGAGCGCGCGAACTTAACCACTCGGCCACGGGGCCAGCCCCCAGGCTAATAAACTTTTACTTTTCTACTCACATTTGTTGTTTCCCTTGATTTCTATCCTGGGGGACAACAAGAACCCCAATGTGCCGGTAACATGAGGACCCCTTGTTTCTTTGCAAGCGAACGCTAGGAATGCTCTTCCTTGCAAGGAGACACCTCCTGCTACTCCCCCATAGCTGCATCAGCATGCATCCTTGTTAACCTAAGGCGCACCTAGGGGAAGGGGCCCAGTGGCTTCATCTTTGGGGATGCCGTCATCTGTCCCACTAAGTTGAATTAAATGTGAGAAGGGCCTGGCAGAGCCTGGTGTACATCTCAGGTGCATCCCATGCCCTCCTCAGATACATGGCACCCACTCTCCCTAGTAACTCTGTTTCCTTTACTCTCCCCAACCCATGTTGGGTTCTGGCCCCCTTACAGGTACAGCCCCTTGCTCAGCAGGACACAAACATGAGTTTTGCAGGGTCTGGCTTTATTGGGTACACTGAAGACTGAGTGGGGCCTTAGGTGCCTTTGGTCCTCTTCAGCCAGGAGAGAGCAGACTCCACAAGGGGCTCCCAGGGTTCAGGGCTGGAGAACACACCTGACCTCCAGCCAGCCAGCCCTTCAGGGTGTCTCGGGGGTTCCCTGAGGTCTGGGGCCTGGTGGGGACTGTGGGGTTTGGAGGAGGTGCTCCAGGGGGCCTCCGTGGCTCTGGAACTGGGGTGATGACTTTTGGGGAATGGGCTCTAGAGAGGCAGGCCTCTTTAGGGCAGAGGAAGGCCTGGGCCTCAGGGAGATAGGGGCCTGTTTTGGTGCCTGAGGTGGAGGCCCTGAACAGGGTATGGGGTTTGGTGACTGAGGGCCTGCAGACCTGAGGCTCCCGGTCTGGGAGGGTATGCCTCGGGCTGGATCTGCCTGGGCCTGAGCTGCTGGGGTTCGAGCCTCTGGGGCTTGAGCTGCTGGGGCCTGAGATGCCTGGGTTTGACACCCATGGGCCTGAGCAGCCTCGCCCTGAGGCCCTACTTCCTCCCGCCTTCTTTCTGGCAACAGATGCAAGGCCCTGGCCTGGCCCCGAGGCAGGCGGAGGCCAAAGCCGATGCCCATGCGAAATGGTTCGGATTCCTGGCCCTGAGCACAGGGCAGTAGTTGGGGGAAGGCAAGCAGCTGGGGTCCAGTCCCGTACCTGGGGATGGGGCAAGACGGGCCGCGGGGCCGGAGACACTCTAGGCATATAGGATACTCCACGACTGGAGGCTGGCCGGTTCTGCCTAGCCACAGGCGCTGCAAAAGCAGTAGCCGCAGGTCGTGTGCTATGCGGCGGTGCCCCAGATGTACCACCAGGGCCTGGGCCAGGGCTCCTGGGTCCCTGAACTCTGCAGGGTCCCTCTCGCTTGCCACACATCCCCCCACCACCCCAGGGGACCCGGTGTCCCTGTACTGATGCCAGTGCCATGTCTGCCTGTTAGAGTGGACCCCACAAGAGGGTTGGCTGGGGCTAGGTAGGTCTTCTGGGTGAGAAGGAGACTGGCAATGTGAGTGGGGAAGACAGGAGTTCTGTGGCTGAGAGGGAGAGGAGGAATGAATAAGAGTAGGAGAGGGGTACAGCCGGGGGGAGGGAGAGGAGGAACGTGGAAGGGAGAGAGAGGGGTAATTGTGATGAAAGAAAGCCGGGGACCTTGGGAGAGAGGAAGAGTAGGGATGTAGGACAAAGTCAGAATTTGAGTCAGAAGAGTAGAAATGGGAGCCGGGAGAGTGGGACCAAAGGGGAGGGGAACAAGGTGGGTGGGAGGGAGGGAGTGACTGCTGGGGATGCAGAGGCTGTAGGTTGGGGGGAGGGGAGTCCACAAGTTGTGAGGGGCTCTGAAGGGGTTGCCCAGGGGGCACTGCGTTCTGTAGCAGTACCTGGTCCTTGTTTGGAGGCAACATTGCCTTGAATCTGGAAGGGATTGGAGTGTCAAGACCAGAGATTAGAGACTGGCAGAGTCAGGACCCCGTATCTCTGAGGCCAGACTTGGCTAAGAAATCAAGGCCTTTGGTGCGCAGAGTGTGGCTCTAGCCTGGTGTTGGTGCAGCTGTTGGTAGCAGGCCAAGGAGACACCCAGCCCTGTAGCACCAGGCTCTCTCGGTGTTCAGGCAGGAGCTTGGGTTTAAACTTGGCCTCTTACTTCTTTGCAGTCAGCCATTGGTGAGGGATGTGTAGGGATGGAGAATCAGAGCTGCCTCTTGGGAGCTGAAGGGCAGTAGCAGTTGTCTGGGTGGGCCAGGTAGGAAGACACAGCCCATAGGACCTACAGAGAAAGAAACAGAGCTGGAGGTATTGAGAGAATTCATCCATTTCTGGCTCTGCCTTGTGTTCTAGTTCCAGGTTGGCTCACCAAAACCCTAAATCCCTGTTACCTTTGGGGTCGGAAGAGCTGGCAAAGTGCACCAGCGAAGGTGAGAGCTGAGGAGGAGAGGAATAGGGAGGGAGGGAGGGTAGGATAGGAGGCGGTTTGGGGCATGGGGCTGAGATGATATTAGGAACTGAGGGTGTTGGTGCTGTGAGCTCTTACAAGTGAGAGTCCTCTGGGCTTGTTTCACAAAGCACTTCAGTGAGGAGGGGACCTGGGAGAGAGAGGAACAGAGTCACCAAGTGGTGGACACACCCTCCTCTGGCCTCAGCTTCTGTCACCGTAAACTCACTCTGACCCCGAGTTCTGTCTGAGCCTTGCCCTCAGTCCTCCTTAAGCCAGGTGGAGGTCTTCTCTCGCAGACTTTTGTCCTAAATCTGAATCAGAGATTCTGCAGGCATCCTGGTCTCCTGCCACTCTGGCTCCCTGACCTCTTGTCGCCCCTAATGCTGATGTCCTCTTGTTCAGCCTGGTCCTGGCCGAGATGGCTTTTCACATCCAGCAGCAGCAGTAGCAGTGGGGCCAGCTGGTGAAAGCCTCTAAGACTGGGGCTTTGTCTAAGGGGTGGCTTTGCCACCCCTGTTGGGAGCTGGGAGCCCCATTCCCTGGGGGCAGTTCTCCCTGGGCTCTCGTGCCTATGTCACAAAGGTCAGGTGCTGACATCACAGAATCTGCCCCTCAAGGCTCTGGGACCTTCTTTCAGAGATCATCCAAAGGCTGGCTCTTGACAGAGCTGAAGGCAAAAGTCTTCGGGGCACTCTGCCTCCTCTTCAGGCCCTAGCCCCCGCCTCTGCTCTCTGCCCGTGTACTTTACAATTCCCACCATCTCCTTCCGGGGTTCTCCCCAACCACACAGCCTACCTGGGCTGGGCCCTCCCTTCAACTTCCTGTTTTCTTTTGCTTTCTGAGCAGTGCCTCATGCTCTATACCTTTTCCCTCCTTGGGATATGCTTATATGTTTTAATAACTATTTTCTCAACAGCTTCAATGAGATATAATTCACATACCATACAATCCACCCATTTATAGTGTGCAATTCACTGTTTTCTAGTATATTCACAGGGTTGTGCAACCATCACCACAATCTACTTTTAGAACATTTTTGTAACCTCCAAAAAGAAATCCCATACCCTTTGGCAGTCACTTCTCATTCTTCCCTCCCCTCCTAGTCCCTGGAAACTATAAATCTACTTTTTGTTTCTATGGATTTGTGTATCCTGGACATTTCATATAAGTGGAATTATAAAATATGTGGCCTTTTGTGCCTGACTTCTTTCACTTAGCAAAATGTTCTCAAGGTTCATTCATGTTGTAGCATATGTCATTACTTTATTCCTTTTTTATTGCTGAATAATATTCCTTTATAGAGATATACTACATTTTGTTTTCCCATTCATCAATTGATGGACATTTCCTTGTTTTTACTTTTTTGGTAATTACGAACAATGCTGCTATGAGCATTCTCATACAAGTTTTGTATGGGCATATGTTTTCATTTATCTTGAGTAGATGCCTAGGAGTAGAATTGCACAGTCACATGGGAAGCTATATTTAAACATTTTGAGGAATTACCAAATTGCCTTCCAAATTAGCTGTGCCATTTTTCAATCCCACCAGCAAGGTATGAGGGTTCTAATTTTTCCTATCCTCATCAACACACATTATTGTCTGTCTTTTTGATTTTAGCAATCCTAGCAGGTGTGAAGTAGTATAATATTTTGGTTTTGATTTACATTTTCCTAAAAACTAATGATGTTGAGCATCTTTGCATGTGCTTATTGGCTATTTGTTTATTTTCTTTGGAGAGATATCTATTCAAATCTTTGGCCCAACTTTTAATTAGGTTTTCTTGTGTTCTTGTTGTTGAGTTGTAAGAGTTTTTATTGTTGAATTGTAAGGGTTCTTATATATTCTGGATACAAGTCCCTTATCAGATATATGATTTGCAAATATTTTCTCCCATTCTCCGCATTATCTTTTTATTTTCTTGATGGTCTCCTTTGATGCACAAAAGTTTAAATTTGATAAAGTCTAATTTATCTATTTTTTCTTTTCTTGCTTTTGCTTCTATCTAAGAAACCATTCCCTAATCCAAGGATGCAAAGATTTGCTCTGTTTTCTTCTAAGACTTTTGTATTTTTAGCTCTTACATTTAGGTCTGTGATCCATTTTGAATTAGTTTTTGTATCTGGTGTGAGGTAGGGGTCCAACTTCATTCTTTTGTCTGTGAATATCCAATTGTCCCAACACCATTTGTTGAAAAGACTATTCTTTCCCCACTGAATTGTCTTGGCATCCTTGTCAAAAGTCAGTTGATCATTGTTTTAGTTTCCTATTCCCCTGTAACAAATTACCTCATACTTAGTGGCTTAAAGTGATACAAACATATTAACTTATGGTTTTGTAGATTAAAAGTCCAACATGGCTCTAATTGGGCCAAAATCAAGATGTTGGCAGGATTGTGTTCCTTTCTGGAGGCTGTAAGGGAGAATCCATTTCCTGTGTCTCCCAGCTTCTAGAGCTTTTCCACATTCCTTCCTTCGTGGCTCCTCTCCTCCATCTTCAAAGTCAGCACCATTGTATCTCTATGACCACTCTTCCATAGACACATCTCCCTCTGACTCGAACTCTTCTGCCTCCCTTTTCAAATTTCAAAGACCCTTGTGATTACACTGGGCCCTGCTGGATAATCCAGGATAATCTATTTTAAAGTCATCTGGTTAGCAACCTTAATCTCCCCTTCTCTTCTCCTAACATTTTCACCAGTTACAGGGGTTAGAACATGGGCATTTGGGGAGGCATTATCCTGTATATCAAAACTATAAATGTCCTTCCTTTCCAATTTGGATGCTGTTTATTTCTTTTTCTTGCCCACTTGCCTTGCTAGAACCTCCAGAACAGTATTGAGCAGAAGTGATGAGAGTAGACATCCTTGTCTTGTTCTGATGTTATAGAGAAAACATTTAGTGGGTTTGTCATTGATGCCCTTTATCAGGTTGAAGAACTTCCCTTCTGTTCCTACTTTGCTGAATGGATAAAAGGATGTTAGATTTTGTCTAATATTTTTTCTGCATCTATTGAATGATCATGTGGTTGTTGTCCTTTACTCTATTAATATAGTGCATTACAGTAATTGATTTTCGAGCGTTAAGTCAATTCTGCATTTTCACTTGGACATGGTGTATAATTCTTTTTACAGGTTCCTGGATTCTGTTTGTTTGTATTTTGCTGAAAATTTTTGTGTCTACATTCATAAGGGATATTGGTCTCTAGTTTTATTGTGATGTCTTTGTCTGGTTTTAGTATCAGGGTAAAACTGGCATCGTAGAATGGGTTGGGAAGAGTTCCCTCCTATTCTTGTTGGAACAATTTGTGAAGGATTGGTATTCATTCTTATTTCAGTGTTTGGTAGAATTCACCAGTGAAGCCATCTGGATCTTTGTGGGAGGTTTTTATATTACTAATTCAATCTCTTGTTATATTTCTTTTGAGATTTTCTATATCTTCTTGAGTTCATTTTGGTAGTTTGTGCCTTTCTAGGAAATTGTCTGTTTCACCTAAGGTCTTTATTTTTATTGGCATACAGTTGTTCATAGTATTCCCTCTTAATCCTTTTTCTTTATGCAAGGTCAGTGGTGATATCCCCTTTTTCATTCACTATTCTAGTAATTTGAGTCCTCTCTCTTTTATTCTTGATCAGTCTAGATAAAGTTTTGTCAATTTAGTTGAACTTTTCAAAGAACCAACTTTTAGTTTTGTTCATTTTCTCTATTGTGTTTCTGTTCTCTATTTTATTTTTTTCTGCTCTAATCTTCATTATTTTCTTCCTTCTGCTTGCTTTGAATCTAGTTTGTTCTTCCCTTTCTTGTTTCCTAAGGTGATTAGATTATTGATTTGAGATCTTTCTTCTTTTCTTTAACAATTTTTTTTTTTTTTTTTGCTGAGGGAGATTTGCCCTGAACTAACATCTGTTGCCAGTCTTCCTTTATTTTGTATGTGAGCCACCATCACAGCATGGATACTGATAGATGAGTGGTGTAGGTCTGTGCCTGGGAACTGAACCCAGGCCACCACAGCAGAGTTTGCTGAACTTAACAACTAAACCACTGGGGATCGCCCTCTTCTTTTTTAATGTAAACGTTTATAGCTATAAATTCTCCCTCTTTTCCGCTGCTTTAGCAGCATCCCATAAGTTTTCATATGTTGTTTTTTTCTTTGTTTTTTGCTGAGGAAGATTTGCCCTGAGCTAACATCTGTTGCCAATCTTCCTCTTTTTGTGTGTGAGCTGCCCCCACAGCACGGCCACTGACAGATGGGTGGTGTAGGTCCACACCCAGGAACCGAACCCAGGCTGCCGCAGTGGAGCACACCAAACTTAACCACTAGGCCACCTGGGATGGCCCTGTGGGTTTTTTATCTTTTTTGTTTATTTGTTCTTCTGTGAGGAAGATTGGCCCTGAGTTAACATCTGTTGCCAATCTTCTTCTTTTTGCTTAAGGAAGATTGTCACTGAGCTAACATTTGTGCCAATCTTCCTCTAATTTATGTGGGATGCTGCCACAGCGTATCTTGATGAGCAGTGCTAGATCTGCACCTGGGACCCAAACCTGCAAACCCCAGGCTGCTGAAGCAGAGTGCACGAACTTAATCACTACGCCACTGGGCTGGGCCCTATTGGGTTTTTTTGTTTTCATTAACTTTGAAGTATTTTCTAATTTCCCTTGCAATTTCTGTTTTGACTTACTGGTCATTTAGAAATATATTGTTTAGGGCTGGCCCGGTGGCACATCGGTTAAGTTCGCACATTTTGCTTCGGCGGCCCAGGGTTCACTGGTTTGGATCCCAGGTGCAAACATGGCACTGCTTGGTAAGCCATGCTGTGGTAGGCATCCCACATATAAAGTGGAGGAAGATGGGCACGGATGTTAGCTCAGGGCCAGTCTTCCTCAGCAAAAAGAGGAGGATTGGCAGCAGATGTTAGCTCAGGGCTAATCTTCCTCAAAGAAAGAAAGGAAGGAAGGAAGAAAGAAGGAAAAAGACATTGTTTAATTTCTATATATTTCCCAGATTTAGTTCTACTGTTGATTTCTGACTTAATTCCATTGTGGTTAGAAAACATATTTTGTAAGATTTTTATCTTTTTAAGTCTACAGAAGCTTGTCTTATGCCCTAACATATGGTCTATTCTAGAGAATGTTCCATGTGCACTTCAGAATAATGTACAGTCATATGCCACATAATGATGTTTTGGTCAAAGACAGACCACATATATGACAACGGTCCTGTAAGATTAGTACCATGTAGCCTAGATGTGTAGTAGGCTATACCATCTAGGCTTGCGTAAGTGCACTCTGTGATGTTCACACAACAACAAAGTCACTTACTGACACATTTCTCTAAAGGTATCCCCATCATTAAGCGACGCATGTCTGTATATTCTGTTGTCGTTGAGTATTCTTTGATGTTTGTTAGGTTTAGTCAGGTTACAGTGTTGCTCGAGTCTTCTATATCCTTACTGATTTTCTGCCTAATTGTTGAACACTGTAAAGTTAAGATTGATAGACCAGGCGTGAGCCTTTCCTGAGTTCATTGCTTGGATGAAAGAAGGTCCTGCAATCTTCAGTGAGGCCCTCAGGACTCTCTCTTCCTCAAAAGCAAGTCTCCCTTAAAGAGTTGCCAAGGGGGGCCGGCTCCGTGGCCAAGTGGTTAAGTTCGTGCGCTCCGCTGCGGCGGCCCAGGGTTCGGATCCTGGGCGTGGACATAGCACTGCTCATCAGGCCACATTGAGGCGGCGTCCCACATCCCACAACTAGAAGGACATGCAACTAAGATATACAACTGTGTACAGGGGGGTTTGGGGAGATAAAAGAAAAAAAAAAGATTGGCAACAGTTGATAGCCCAGGTGCCAATCCTTAAAAAAAAAAAAAAAAGGAAGATTGACAACAGTTGTTAGCCCAGGTGCCAATCTTTAAAAAAAAAAAAAAAAGAGTTGCCAAGGGATGGAAGAGTCAAGGTCATTAAATAAAAATTTCTAATACCATCTCTTCTCCATTCCACAGTAAATCTGAATTAAGACTATCTTAGAGAGGGCCAAAATACCTTGTTTCCAATGCCAGGATTTGCCTTTAACAGACATATATGTGTACTAGTCTGGGTTCTCCAAAGAAACAGAACAAATAGGATATATCTATATCTATATCATCAGCTAACTATCTAGATAGAGATATATCCTATTGGTGTCTCTCTAAGAAATTGTCTGTTTCATCTAAGTTATATATTTTTTGTTGGCATACAGTGGTTGTGTATATCTATATCTTATTTATAGATCTAGATAGACAGAGAAATGTACAGATAGATAGAGAGAGAGGTTTATTATAAGGAATTGCCTCATGCAATTATGGAGGCTGAGAAGTCCCAAGGTCTACAGTCAGCAAGCTGGAGACCAGGAGAGCTGATGGTGTAAGTTCCAGTTCAAGCCTAAATCCAAAGGCAGGAGGAGACTGAGGCCCCAGCTCGAAAACAGGCAGGCAAAGAGAGAGAATTCTCCCTTACTCCTTTTTGTTCTATTCAGGCTTTCGATAGATTGGATGAAGCCCACCCACATTAGTGAGGGCAATCTGCCTCACTCAGTCTCCTGATTCACACGTTACACTCCTCCAGAAACACACTCACAGACACACCCAGAATAACGGTTAACCAAATATCTGGGCACCCCATGGCCCAGTCAAGTTGACACATAAAATTAACCATCATAGTATGTAAGTGAAAGATAAGATGCCCTTCTAAGGATCTGTGATACCTAGATTAAAGGAGATTTTGCCCTTATCAATATTCCTTTTCTTCTTTTTTTTTTTTTCATGCTTCTTCTCCCCAAATCCCCCAAGTACACAGTTGTATATTTTAGTTGTGGGTCCTTCTAGTTGCCGCAAATATTTGTAATTGTCTCCTTTTTTGGTACCAAGGAAGTTTTTTCACCCCAGGGCAAGTCATCATAATAAAATTAGGAATGAGTAAGAGATGTGGCTTGTACAAAGTGAGAGAGGAACACTTGTTAAAAGGTTGTTGGTGGAAATGGACAACCAGACAAAAATCTCAGTCTATCAGTTTTAGGAAGGAGGGAATATGGAAATTGAGATCCAGCCTTACGGACTCGGCGGCTTCCCTGGATGTGGGACTTTCAGTGCTAAAACCAAACAGTCCTGGGCGAACTGGACACTTGGTCAACCCAGAACTTGAGTCCACTTGTAAAATATTCACGTTTCCCTAAGGGCGTGAGGACCCCATTTTGAAGATTGCTGTTCTCACAAAAAAATTTCTACAGTAACTTCAGTTTACACTAACCACTCTCTCCCTTACTTTGTGTTAATTACTATATGCTTAGTAAAACGTTATTACCAAGTGAATGGAAGTTCTCTAAGCATTTGGCATCCAAGTTGGAAATGTGATACTGTAAGGCGGTTGTTATAGTTTGCTAGTTGTTTCCTGTTGTAGATGTTATCTACCACACACTCTTCCCACCCCCCACTACTCTACCCCAGGGCAGAAACACTTGTTCTATTTCTTTCAAATGCTATGTAGCGTGCTCTGTCCAGAAATCAGCCAATGTTTGTTGAGAGGATGAATGAATGTGTAAATTGATAGTTAGCTAAGATAATTTGACCTTCGTACCGTTCTGTTTCTTTTCCTTTCTTTTCTGTTTGGGTTGTACGTTATAATATGATATGAAGGGGCTGCTTGCAGAACTACCTGGAATGTTCTTGGAGAAATCAGGATTATAACAGAGGTGTCAGACAACTGCAGAGAGGCAAATATTCAAAAAAGGAAAAAAGATAAATTCTAGAATCTCAAATCACTCAGTTTCTAGTTATTTGCCAGGAAAATTTTAAACTGAATTATTAAGCAGAATGTATGTGAGCTCCTAGAAAGGAAACAGATGATCACAATGGCCAGAGTGGGTTCCAGTAAAACAACTTGCAGAGAACATACAGCCATCTGGAAGCGGTACATATCCTGTGCCATCAGGGCGGGCAGTTACATCTGGCCTTTCACCTTCCAGGATAAGAAATGTACTTTGACCATGCCAACTAAAACACAGAAGCCTGTGGTAAGCCCCAGAATGCCAAATGCCCTAAAAAAGTAGCTCACCTAGATGGGAAATAATTAGCATATTCTCTCTCTATAGTCTAGCTATTTGGGAAGTCAAAATGTAATCAGAATCCACATCATTGATTTACCACGAGAAATCATAGTTGCAGGGACTGACCTACCGCTTTCAACATCATCAATATTCTCAAATCATGTAGTCAGACCTGCCTGGGAGTCGGAAAGGTCCTTGATGCGTGGTCTCAGAACAAGGGAATTTGCGCAAATTAATAAGTTGATTGCCTAATAGCACCAAGTTGAGAGTTAGTTTATCTCAATACAAATACTCAAAGTCTGTTGGGCAAAGATTTATCTTTTCTTTCTTTCTTTTTTTAATTGAGGTAACTTTGGTTTATAACACTGTATAGGTTTCAGGCGTACAACGTTTTAATTCAACATCTGTATTTACCACAGCATGTTCACTACCAAAAGTGTAGTTTCCATCCATCACCATATAGTTGACCTGTTTACCCATTTCGCCCTCCCTCCACCTGCTTCTGAACAGTGCTGGGATAAGTATTGCCACATTTGTCTCTGTGACTCTCCTCTTACTCTTCCAAAGTTGATTGACACATTCTTTCAAACTAGCTACTATGCAGACTTGGTAGATGGGAGCTGAAATTCGCTCCCCTGTGCTGTGACCCACTGTGAATTGCTTCTGCTGTTCAGCGGTGCAATTTACCTGATCCGCAAGTGCTTGTAGGTACCTGTTATAGTTCTTAAGTACTTATTACATAAATTTGCTCATATTACTCTTACTTCCTACCTTGTAAATGAGTTTTCTAGCCAGGGAATTATAATAATCTCTATGTATTTTGATTTCGTCAAAGCTTTTGACAGAGTATTGTGGGAAAATGTGAGCCAGCCAGTTGAACTACTGTTGTTTTTTTTTTTTTCCTTTTTCTCCCCAAAGCCCCCAAGTACATAGTTGTATATTCGTCGTTGTGGGTCCTTCTAGTTGTAGCATGTGGGACGCTGCCTCAGCGTGGTTTGATGAGCAGTGCCATGTCTGCGCCCAGGATTCGAACCAACGAAACACTGGGCAGCCTGCAGCGGAGCGCACAGACTTAACCACTCGGCCACTGGGCCAGCCCCCTACTGTTGTTTTTTTTTGCTTTTATCTCTTATTGTTCTTTGAAGTATACAAATAACACAGAAATAAATTCCATTGTACAAAATTCGAACAATACAGAAGTATACAGAGTAAGATTTAAATGTTGGCCTTGACCCTCTTCATATTTTCACTCTGTCCAGGGATGTCCTCTATTTTTGGATATAGCTAATATCTTGAGTTTATTAATTATAATTCAGTATCTCTGCTTATGTATCTCTAATCTGTCAGTTGTGAATGGGGTGTGTTAAAATCAACTATAACTGTTGATTTACCTATTTCTTCCTGCATTTCTGTCAGTTGTTACTTGATATATATATATTTGTGTGTGTGTGTGTGTGTGTGTGTGTGTGTGTGTGTGTGAGGAAGATTGGCCCTGAGCTAACATCTGTGCCCATCTTCCTCTATTTTGTATATGAGATGCCGCCACAGCATGGCTTGATGAGTGGTGTGTAGGTCCTCACCCGGGATCTGAACCCACAAACCCAGAGTTGCCAAAGCGGAGTGTGCAAACTTAACCACTACACCACCAGGCTGGCCTCTTTTGCTTGATATATTTTTGAGGCTGTATTTTCAGGTGCAAAAATATGTTTATGATGATTGTCTTCTTCTCCTATTGTTCCTTTTATCATTTAGCAAAACACAATAAACTTTAAAGACAAACCAAGCAAGCTTTCTTCTTGAGAAGTTGGAAAATGAACACTAGGGCAAAACTGAAGAAATGAGAAGGAAGAAAATAAAAATGATAGGAACAAAAATTAATGAAATGGAGACTTGAAAAGAATATAGATTCACACCCATTAAGATAGTGATTATAAAACAAAAACAAAACAGAAAATAACAAGTTTTGCTGAGGAGGTGGAGAAATTGGAACACTTCCTTGTGCTCTGTTGGTGGAAAGGAATGTAAAATGGTGCAGCTACTATGGAAAACAGTATGACAGTTCCTCAAAAAATTAAAAATAAAATTACTGTATGATCCAGCAATTTCACTTCTGGGTATATACCCAAAAGAATCAAAAGCAGGATCTCAAAGAAATATTTGTACACTCGTGTTCATGGCAGCGTTACTCACGTGAGCCAAAAGGTGGAAACAACCCAAATGTCCATCGACAGACGAATGAATAAACAAAATGTGACATATGCATACAAAGGAATATTATTCAGCCTTAAAACGGAAGGAAATTCTGACACATGTTGCAACATGGATGTACTTTGAAGACACGCTAAGTGAAATAAGCCAGACACAAAGGACAAATACTGTATGATTTTATTCATATGAGGAACTTAGAATAGTCAAATTCATAGAGACAGAAAGTTCAATGGTGGTTGCTAGGTGCTGGGGGTAGGGGGAACAGGGAGTTATTGTTTAATGAGTATAGAATTTCAGTTTTGCAAGATGAAAAATGTTCTGTGGATGGATGGTCGTGACGTTTGCACAGCAATGTGAATGCACTTAATGCCACTGAACTGTATACTTAAAAATGGCTAAAATGGTACATTTTATGTGTTTTATCACAATTTTTTTATAAATAAATAATTTTTTAAAGGATATAGATGGGGTGGCCTGGTGGCATACTAGTTAAATTTGTGCACTTTGCTTTCGTGGCCCAGGGTTCGTAGGTTCAGATCCCAGGCACAGACCTAGCACTGCTCTTCAAGCCATGCTGACGTGGCATCCCACATAAAGTAGAGGAAGACTGGCACAGATGTTATCTCAGCAACAATCTTCCTCAAGCAAAAAGAGGGAGATTGGCAAGAGATGTCAGCTCAGGGCCAATCTTCCTCACACACACAGACAAAAAGGTACAGAATATGAAAAAAAAAAAAAAACTAAAAGCTGGTCTTTGAAAAGATTGTTAAGTTAGGCATACTTCTGGCAACACTGATCAAGAACAAAAAGAGAGTTGAGTGCAAATAAAATATAGAACGAAAAAAGGGAAAATATCTAGAGACAGAATGGAGATTTAAAAATAATAAAAGAGGGCTCCTGGGGCCAGCCCCATGGCCGAGTGGTTAAAGTTCCAGATGCTCGGCTTCAGCAGCCCAGGTTCGCAGGGTCGGATCCCAGGCATGGGCTCATCAGCCACGCTGTGGAGGCATCCCACGTGCAAAACAGAGGAAGATCGGCACAGATGTTAGCTCAGGGCTAATCTTCCTCCAGCAAAAATAGAGGAAGACTGGCAGTAGATGTTAGCTCAGGGTGAATCTTTTTTCTTCTTCTCCTTCTCCTCCTCCCCCTCCGCCTTCCCCTCTTCCTCCTCATTCTTCTTCTTCTCCCCAAAGCACCCCCAGCACACAGTTGTATATTCTAGTTGTAGATCCTTCTGGCTCTGTTATGTGGGATGCCACCCCAGCATGGCCTGATGAGTGATGCCATGTCCACACCCAGGATCTCAATAGGTGAAACCCCAGGCCACCAAAGCAGAGCATGTGAACCCAACCACTCGGCCACGGGACCAGCCCCGGGGTGAATCTTCCTCAAGTGAAAAAAGAGGAAGATTGGCAGTGGATATTAGCTCAGAGTGAATTTTCCTCACCAAAAAAGAAAACCAACCCACCCATATATATACGTATACTATAATAGAGGACTCCCATTCAGGAATAGACGTAGTGAGACTTCCAGGGCACTTCTGTAGCACTGACGCACAGGAGAAGTATGAATGACTGTTCCAGAAGGGGAGGAAGAAGGCTGCTCTTCTTGTCCCCTACCATTGGCCCCATGGTCATGCAGGTGGATCTTGAGCTTGCCAAGTACTTCTTTTTCAAAAGGACCCCAAACAGTATCCAAGAAGTCATTGTTGCAGGTGTAGATGACAACTCCTGAGAGATAGGGTTCAAGTGTTGGAGTGAAGACGATCCTACTCTATATCCACTTCCTCTCCCCATCTCTGTGGACAGAGCCAATCTCACCCAAATGGGACTGTGCACGGGCTTCTTCCTTAACCAGCAACAGTGGGGGCTGATGGGGCTGTGCTGAAACAAAACCCAGGAAGAGGAGAACCTGTCATCAGGACTAGAGGCCAAGGTGGAAGCCACAAGGCTCAACTTCCTTGAATGAAGACTAGTACCTATGTCCTACTCAAGAAGTAGATATCCCAAACCAACTTCAAAAGAGAAGGCATGATAGGGGGCCGGCCCTGTGGCCGAGTGGTTAAGTTCGCACGCTCTGCTTCTGCAGCCCAGGGTTTCGCCAGTTTGAATCCTGGGCATGGACATGGCACCACTCGTCAGGTCATGCTGAGGAGGTATCCCACATGCCACAACTAGAAGGACCCACAACTAAAAATACACAACTATGTACCGGGGGTCTTTGGGGAGAAAAAGGAAAAATAGAATCTTTAAAAAAGAGAAGGTATGAGAGAGAAGCTGTGCCTTCACCCGTCCGCTGCCTTTGTTCTCCCTGAAGCCCACTCAGATCAGTGTGGCAGAACCTGCCCTGCTATATCTAAGGCTTGGCTGCTGAAGATGAAGCCTGAGGCTGGGAGAAAGTTCTAGTTCACAGAGCTGCCCTTACCCATGCATCCAAATAGTGCCAGACAGCAGAGATAGCCAAGCACAGCATGGATCAGAGCTGTGCCCCAGAGACGAGTCTTAGCATGCAGAACCCTACTACCCTCAAGACAAGCTTGCTGAGTCCCAGTCTGCCTTCTCTGCTGCCTGCTAGGGAACTTGTGCAAGAAGCTCGAGCACTAGAAACCGCCCCTGCACCTTTTGGCCTGGGAAGCACCACTCCTTGTACATTAATCTCACTCTCTCCTGGTTCACCACTTAGGGCTTTGTGGGCATTGTTTTTCACATATAAGTTTCTTTCTATGCCAGCATCCCTACTGTGGATGCAATGCTAAAGTGAAAGTCTGAGAATCCCAGGTTCATCTGACCATGACTTTGCAGTCCTTCTGAGGACTGAGCCTTCAGGTGGAGGAGTTCCCTGTGGGTGTCCAGGTCCCCTAACTCTGGAATGAACTTGGGCACAGGAAGATCTCTTTCTATGTGGCTGCAGGTATGACTTTAATACCTGCTTTCTTCCTTCTCTGTGTCCTGCCAAGGCTCAGAAAAGTTGGAGGCAGATCACCCTCCTTCCCTGATAGGTAAGTTCCTACAGAAGGAAAGACGTCATACCCATTTTCCATCTGATAAGGGCTTTCACGGGTTCCCCTATAAGTCTGGCTTTGGCACTGATGTCGTTAAATTTCAGATGGCCTCTGAATGGGATGTTCTGGAAGAGGCCTGTCTTAGCAACAACTTAATGTCTTCTAAGAAAGAGAATATTGAATTGAAAACCTAAGAATCCTCACCACTCATTCCATAGTCCACTGCTCATCTCACAGACGGTTAGAATGCGAGAAACTCTCAGCTGCCTAATTAGCCTCCTAGTGGTGGTAGAGTTTTCTGTGGGTGGCTTTTTTAAAAAAATAATTTAATTGTATAACATTGTGAAATTTCAGTTGTACATGATTATTTGTCACCCACCATATAAATGTGCCCCTTTACCCCTTTATGCCCACCCCCCACAACCCTCTTCCCCTCTGGTAACCACTAATCTGTTCTCTTTGTCCACGTGTTTATCTTCCACATATGAGTGAAATCGTAAGTGTTTGTGTTTCTCTGTCTGGCTTAATTCGCTTAACATAATACCCTCAAGGTCCATCCATGTTGTTGTGAATGGGACGATTTTGTCTTTTTTATGGTTGAGTAGTATTCCATTGTATATATATCCCACATCTTCTTTATCCAATCATCAGTCACTGGGCACTTGGGTTGCTTCCACATCTTGGCTATTGTGAATAATGCTGCAATGAACATGGGGTGCATAAGTCTCTTTGACTCGTTCCTTTCAAGTTCTTTGGATAAATACTCAGTGGTGGGGTAGCTGGGTTGTACAGTATTTCTATTTTTAATTTTTGGAGAAATCTCCATACTGTTTTCCGTAGTGGCTGCATCAGTTTGCATCCCCACCAACCATGTAGGAGGCTTCTGTGGGAGGCTTTTTGAAACTGGTCTGAGGGTCTTGAGACAGGAGCCTCTGTGTCACGACTGTTAGCTCATCACTTGAAGGTTGGCATTGGATACCTTCAGAGTAGCGACATATATATGGAAGTACAAAAGACAGTTTTGTTATGTCTGAAAGACATGGAGTTTTTGCTCTACTTGGCCCTGAACTAACATCTGTGCCCATCTTCCTCTACTTTATATGTGGGATGCCTACCACAGCATGGCCTGCCAAGCGGTGCCATGTCCGCACCCGGGATCCGGGCCAGCGAACCCCGGGCCGCCAAAGTGGAACATGTGCACTTAACTGCTGCATCACCGGGCCGGCCCCAGGCCCAGAGGTTTTACAAGTAAGTTTTACCAGAATTTCAAAGAAGAGTTAGTTCCTATCTTGTATAAAAAGTTGTTTCAGAAAATAGGATCAGGATTGGGGGACAAGGGACACGCAAGATGGTTCTGCTGCAGGCAGAGTTTGTAACTTGAGGGCAGCAGGGGCTCCTGTGGGAAGCTCTCTATTCCTCCAGTCTTCCTCCTCCTAACCAGCTGTATGAAGGATATGATGCAACGCCGCAAACATCCTGGTCCTTTCCTTCAGAGACAGCATCTAGCAAGGGGTCAGACAGGCGAGAAACCCACTGAGGCGAAACAGCATAGCGTGAGGGGCAGCCCTCCAAGCCCAACGGACTGCCTGGGTTTTCATCACCTCCACCACTTACTGGATGTTCGATCCTGGGCACGTTATTTTGCCTCCTGATACGTCAGTTTTCTCACCTGTAAAATGAGGATATAAGAGTCTTTTTTCTTATAAGATTGTTCTGAGAAATAAAGAAGCTAATACACACAAAGTGCTTAGCACAGTTCCTGGTACAAAGTGATCGACGAACATTGACCTGTTAGGAAACTAGCCAGGGTGTGGTCGCGCATAAACTGGGGTGCCAATCAAACAGGGAGACGTGGGCCCTGGGCTCTGTGGGCTTTGAAGCCCTCCCAAATGACAGGGATGACCCGAAGGATGGGCGGTCTTTCCCCTGGCAGGAGCTGGTGGAGGCATCGGGGGAGGAAAGGTAAAGTAAAAGCACTGGGCCGGAAACAGGAGGCATGCTTGAGGGATGAGGGAGCCCTGGGGCTGGAAGGTCATGTTCACTGGCAAGAGGAGCAAAGGTCGTCTCAGGGATGTGCACAGTCAGGTTTCTGGCACAGAGGAGGAGGTTCAGGGCCCCCATGGACTTGAGCCCCAAAGATGAAGTCGCAGGTCTATCACGGGACTACTGTCAGGGTCAGGCAAGGCTCCAGGAAGGAAGCTGCCTTCCCACCATCCTCCTGCCTTCTTCAGCAGGGGCCTCCTCCCAGGGCTTGGCCACTCCCATCATCCAGCACCCCCACCCCTCAGCCGGCTGGGAGGCAGGCAGGAGGTTTTTGCGGGGGCTGTGCCGGGTGGGCGGTTTTCCCGGAGCAAGGAGCAAAGCAGGACTGAGTTGGCGCCAGCTGCCTCAGATATAGACATAGCTGACTGGATGACCAGCTTGCCCCAGCTAGCTTGAGCCCAAGGGCTCCCTCGGGCACTGTGTTGCTGTCCTGGGGGCTTCAGCACCACACCCCAAGGGTGTGGCGTGTCACAGAGGGAGGCCAGAGGGGCAACAGCCATGCCAGGAATGGGGCAGAGCCTGGCTAAGGCCAAGCCACGGTTGCTAGCAGGCACTGACAGGAAGAGGAGCCGCCTGAGCAGGACAAGGCAGGACCTGTGGGAAGAGACCAGCTGGAGCAATGAAAGGTGGAGCAGAGCTGCCCCTAGCCCGAGAGGGGCCAGGGCCAGAAGCCTGGCTCATGGCAGGGTAAGGAAATACTGGACACGCAGAGGGAGCTGGGGGAGGTAGAGGTTGAAGGGGCTGACATGTCACCTCTGATGGCAGAGCTTCACTCAGTATTACCATTCCTGCCCAAGAAAGGGGCCACTGGCCCCTTTGACTCCAAGGCTCCATGCCTGAGTGGTTGGGACAAATCAGAGCTGGTCTTAACTGGCTCTCTGAGATGCACCAACTCACTTCTCTCAAGGAAACTGGGGCCTGGGGAGTGATGCGGATTTCCCAAGGCCCCAGGGCAGCAGTCAGCAGCAGAACCAGGACTTCAGCCTGTGTGTTTTGACCCCAGATTTGGTGTCCTTTCCTTTTTGCCACAGCTACCTCTTCATCTTGGGACCTGGCTGGGCCAAGGGTCAGCCCCACAGAGGAGGGCGAGGGCTGTGGTTCCCGTGGCCCCACAGCACCCCGCTAAGCAGGATTCAGACTTGAGTGTGGATGGAGCAAGGGCTAGAGGAGAGAGTACAGGATTCTCAGGGTCTGAGCCAAGCTTTGCTGTCCTGCTGCCATCTGACCCCAGGCAAGGCCTTCTCTCTATTTCCTCAGCTGTAAAGCGGGGCAGGGCTAAGAGTGGACAAAGAGAGAGCAGGCCCTTTGGTTTCTGCCATTCAGAGCACCACTACTCTTGTAGGAAACCTCGCACTAGAATGCTCTTAGAAACCAGGAACAGATGGGGATCCGCTCAGATGCACTCACCTGGGGTCCTCTGTGCAGACTGAGGCCAGTCCTGAGAACGCTGCGCGGGAGCGGAGCCGGGTGAGGACACTGCGCCAGGCCTTCCTGGCCCTGCAGGCTGCTCTGCCTGCTGTGCCGCCCAACACCAAGCTTTCCAAGTTGGACGTGCTGGTGCTGGCCACCAGCTACATAGCCCACCTCACCCGCACGCTTGGCCACGAGTTACCTGGCCCCGCCTGGTCACCCTTCCTGCGCGGACTCCGCTACTTGCACCCTCTCAAGGTAGGCCACGGGCCCAGGACCTCGGGGAAGGGGGTTTGGGACGGAGGGACACTGGACTTGGGCTCCTTGCCCTGAGCAGAGCTAATATTGGGGACAGCTGCTTCCTGCTCTCTCACAGGGAGAACAGCGGAGGCTGGCTCTTGGGGCTGGGCTGACCCTGTGTTTCTCATGGGATGTGGTGGGGGTGGTGATTGGAATGCCTTCATAAGAATGTGGTTCCTCAAGAGGAGGGAAATTCAGGGAGGCACCAAGACTCTGGGGCGCTTAGAGGCAGGGGAGAAAAAGGAAGAGGTTGCAAGGCTTGAGCCTGAGAAAAGAAACCACACTGAGGAGAGTCCTAGATTCTGGGGGGCATCACCCCAACGTAGAGTGGCCTTAGTGTCCTCTGGACTTCTGCCTCAGGAAAGATCCCCCTTCGGCAGAACAATGGTCTAAGAAAGCATTACTCTACAAGCAACCAAGCTCACGGGAGGTGGGTGCACCCCTTCCCCCCACCCCACCCAGTGGAGGGGGAGGGGTGGGGACTGGGGCTGGGGGCAGGGGGGCTTCCTGCACGCACCACTTACCAGACTGCAGCCTCCCTTTCCTGAACCTCAGTTTTACTATGTGAAATGGAAGATAACATGAGCCTTCCTTCTCTTCCAGGGTAGGAAATGAGATCATGAAGGAAAAGTATAATTAACAATAATCACCATTGCAGTAACAGCTAACATTATTTGGGGGCTAAAGTTATGCCAGGAGCTGGGCTAAGTACTTTAGTGCATTTTAATTTTTCAATCTGCACAAAAACCAAATGAGGATGACTTTACAGATGAGGAACCCGGAGTTTAGAGAGATCAGTAGCCACCAAGCAGGCCCAGGGGCAGCACGGCCAGCCGCTGGGGGCAGAGTATACCTGTGTTGTAAGGGAAGAGTCATCTTTGCCCTCTGAGGATAGCACTGTAATGGGGTCAACTTTATTTTTATGGAGGATGCTTTTCACCATCTCTCTCCCCTAAACATCATAGTTCTGAAAGTCTTGAAACTTGAGATTTTTTTCTTCCATGCAAATATAGCTAAAATGTAAGAATTTGAGACTAAATGGGGACGAGTCTGAAATGCCAATGGTGGAACCTGGTGCAGGATCTTGGGGAGACATAGTCATTTCCTAAGCTGTAAAATGACGGCCAAGGTAAAGCCCTTGCAGGTAGCAGGTGATGGATAAATCTATTGAAGAATGAACAAATGAGAGCCCAGTTAGGCTGAGAACTCTGGCAGCTGGGTGGGATACTTAGCTAAGAGCAGTGCCCCCTCAGCCCCAGGTGGAGGGGCTGCCAAGAGGAAGGCAGACTTTAGGGCAGAGTCAACCTGGCATTTTCTGGGAGTGCCCACTTTCCTGCTGGAAGGATGAACAATCCTGGGAGGTCCCTGCTTAGAGGAAGCAGATAGCACTGACATCTGGAGCCAGAGGTACTTGGGCCCCGGGCTAGGCGAGAGAAGGGGTGAGCACTGTCCAATGTCAGGAGGAGCTTCTCCTTGCCTGCCTCCGCTGCCCTCCCCACTGCCCAGCCCCTAGCTGCTGCCAGCTCTGCCATCCACCTCCCTCGCCACAGGGCCCTTGCTCTCCTCAGATGGCTCCTCATGTGCCTCAGCCAGGCTCAGTGGTCAGGAGAACATGTGGGGCTGTAAGTGGCGGTGAGCCTGAGAATACTGTCCCTAAAGGTATCATGTTGGGGAAGTGTCTCAGGGAGGAGGGCTAGGGAAGGCCCAGTTTTGGGTGCCAGGGACCACAAGGGGCTGCAATAGTGAGCATCACTCACTTCCCATCCCTGTGTCTTGCAGAAGTGGCCGATGCGATCTCGTCTCTATGCTGGAGGCCTGGGGTGCTCTGGCCTCGACTCCACCACAGCCACCACCTCAGGCCAAAGAACAAAGGAGGCAGAGGTTGGGGCCCACGTCTCTGGAGAGGCAGCTGCTCTCCTTCCCACCAGGCCACTCTCACCAGCTCTTGGTGACAAATGATCATCACACTCACCCTTTTCTCCTAGACTGCAACTCAAGCTTAGGGACCTGGATTCTCTACCAGGCCCTGCCTGTCTACACGCTGACTCTCACACGCTGAATCTGACTCAGACTCAGCTCCCAGGTTCCAGCACCCAGACCAGGCGAAGCAGCAGGCGTTTCTGTGATGGAGAATACTCAGGAGCACCAGGGAGCAAATCCTCAGCTCGGCACCCAGGGGATGACTCCCTAGTGGCTCTTTTGTGGCAGCTACAAGCGAAGTGGGAGAGGAAGAGGTTTGATTGGGTTGCAGCTTGTTAGGGCACCGCCCCTTGCTTTTCTCCCCTGAGGTTCGCACAAACCCTCTGGAGATTCCAAGAAGACAGACATTGCTGCGCAGGTACAGAGGGAGGGGCCTAGGTTGGCAGCGGCCGCAGGTGCTGCTGGGAAAGCCAAGAGCCAAACAGACTCTTGCAGTTGTGAGTGTGAACAGAGCCAGGCAGGGGTCGCATAGCCAGGGGGAAACTGAAGAAGAGAACTTGCTTTATTATGGCACCACAAGATGCTTCCTCAACGTCAAAGATGCAGGGAGGAATTTAGGAGTCTTGTCTCTGCATTATGGTCTCTCCAGCTGCCCGTCGTCACTCCGTTTTCTCCCTCTCTGGGCCCTGCACTCTTCCACTTTTTTCTTGATATGAGTTATATTTACAGGTTAAGCCATAAAGTTTACATTGCTTACATTCCAGTTTCCAGAGAAAGTTTTGGATAGTCCCAGCTGCCTAGTTTGAGAAGATCTCACCCCCAAGCGGCTCTACCTTAGCTGAACCAGGTAGCGCCTTCAGGCCTTGCACGTGGAGGATATCGCTAGACTCAATTACATCCTGGAGGGACCTTAGAAGGAGAACGTGTATCTTTCCCAGGGAATGGTAATTACAGTCTTCTCTTTCCATTATGTTAGAAAACTAACCTCCAGGAAAAACGAGATAGGCCTGGGTTCAGTGGGTTCCTTGTATGATTTTGGCTTAGGGCTTCACTGGCTCTGGGGTTATTTCTACAATCAGTCTACAGATTAACTCTGTAGGGTTAGCTCCTTCTCACAGGCACTGCTTCCCAGGCTCTCCCTATGTCTTGCCACAAGGTGCCAGAAATCCAAGAGTCTTAGTGGAATTTATCTCTGGCCCTGAAGAAATAATTTGAGGGATAATCACAGAGTCTACACATGCTGAAAGTAACTTTCCAGATCAGGTGTAGCTTCATATCAGGCACCTGAAGTCTAGATAGAGAAGGAACCACTTTTTTGTTAAACTTCAGTGCCTCAGAGTGGGAGGGGATGGACTGGGCCAACTGGAGTCACAATAGGGGTGGCCTTAGACAGAAGCCACCACTGCCATTGTGAAAATACGTGAGATTCTGGGCACGCGGGGATGGCCAAGGGTCTGGGTTCTGGCGTGATGAGCTGCTGTTCCTCCACAGGGCTGGCCAGGGCAGCAGGGGAAAAGGGGCTGAGGGGGTGACTCAGCAAGTTGGGCTGGAGGCAGAAAAGGAGACACAGAACGTCCCAGCCTCGGCTGCATGGGATATGGGAGAGCAGCTGGACTGTGGCTGGGAGCCAAGAGGAGAAGTCTTAGCCAAGGCTGAACTCGTAAATCTCCCAAGTCTCTGCTGAGGGGCCTGGAGAGCTTGTGCAGAGCCGCCTCTGGGCAGCTGGACGGGGCCAGGCAGGGGCAGAGACCAGGTGTGGGTGGGCATGAACACAGTGTTCTCCACAAGACCATAAAAGTCCAGCTTGAGTGTTCTATTTTTAAAGCCAAATAGCAGAATCTTCCTGGTTGAGTTCAAGGGTGGCAGGAAGAGAAGCAGACAAATTTCTTCCTGAGCTGGTGGCACGTAATCTTTTTCTGGGGATGAAACTGGGGAAGCTGGCTGTGGGTGTGCATTGGGGCTTCTCCTGGTTTGGTCTGGAACTTGCCCCACCCCACCCTGCTCAGACTCAAGCCTTTGCCTACAACATCAGACCCCTCAAGGGTGATCACATTACCCTGGTGGAGAAGACAAGAGGGCAAAAGAAGGATGAGGCCGGTGGAAGGCTGAGGAAGGGCAAGTGTCATTATAAGTTTCTAAGACTGCCTTGGGCTCTTTCCAGACAAAACTATTTTCCTTAGTGGCTGAGACAGTTCTGTGGGGTCCAGTGACCATCTCCTCCAGCCGGAGAACACCCAGCGCAATCAGGCCAGGGAGCAAACGGGCCGCAACGGGGCAGGTGGAGCCAAGAGAAGGACGAATGCGTGAAGGGGGAAAACCAGAGGAAGCATCAGGTCAGAGACTTGCATCCACAAATGAACCAGAACCAGGAGTAACTCCCTTTGCCTCTGCAGCAGAGAAAGAAAAACACCTTCTCGTTGGGAGACGGCTGAGATTCAGGTCCAATGACGGCTTTTATTCCCCAGGAACAGGGGTAAGTGGGAAAGAGGCTCCAAAAGGCAACAGGAGCACAGGTGACAAAATGACACTCAAGTCACTGGCTCAGGAGTCAGAGGGATGGCTGGTCCACTTGGTTATCTGGTACCACCCTCGGAATCCCCAGGTGCCCGTGACTCGAGGTGGGGGTGGAGGCAGTGAGGTGAGGACAGCTTCCTCAGACTTGGATGTGCTTGCGCTTTCTGAGGAGCAGCAGAACAGCAGGGCAGAGGCCTAGATGTACTGTGGGAGGAACAGAGCTGGCCAAGGGTATCTAAGTGTGAAGGTGGAGACTGGAGATTTTACCAAATTGGGAACTAGAGTAATCAGAAACAGAAAATCTAGTCTTCTCTGAGAAATTCCTTTTCTCTTCCTCTGGAAGGAGCCCAGCTAGGATGAGTCAGATGGTGCTGTCCTCTCCCTTTTGTGGGGCAAGCTCTAAACCCAGGGCCCCTGCAAGCTTATATTCTAGATCAAGGGCTGGCAAACTGTGGCCGGGGGGCCAAATCTGGCCCCCCTTTAAATAAATTTTTATTGGAATAGTCACACCCATTGGCTTACATGTGATCTACGGCTGCTTTCCTGATACCATGGCGGAGTTGAATAGCTGCAACAGACTGTAAAGCCTACATTTTTACAGAGTTCCTGTGAAGGAACTCTGGCCACTTACAGAAAAATCTGCTGACCTTTGCTCCAGATCAGAGATATTCAAAGTGTGGTCCTGGAACCCTGGGGGTCCCTGAGACCCTTTCGGTGCTCTAAGTGGCCAAAATTATTTTCATAATACAAAATGATATTTGCCCTTTTTTACCCTTATTCTCTCACTGGTGTAATGGAATTTTCCAGAAGTCATATGACATGTGATATTGCAACAACAGAGGGCATGTAGAAGCAGGTAGGAGAATCCAGCTATCTCTTACAACAGACGTTAAAGATATTTGCAAAAATGTAAAACAATGCCACTTTTCTCACTAAATATTTTCCAGTATGGAAAATAATTGTTTTTCATAAAAATGTTAGATATATTCATATCTAGTGGGCTAATTAATGTTATTTTTAAATAAATATTTTTTTAATTCTCTATTTTAATTTGTAATATGGTAAATATCAATAGAAATATCCATATAAGCAAAAGCTCCTAAGAGCCCTACTTTTTTAAGAGTATAAAGGGGTCCTAAGATCAAAAATTTTTGGAATCTCGTCTCTAGACTAGATCGGTGATGGTCAAAGAAAGCACCTACCCCACCCCCATGACCCTTGTATGCGACAGCTCTACCGTCTGCCTAGGGAAGACAGTGAATCAGTCCCCGTCTTTGAGAGACAAAGGGTTTGGGGTGAGGGGAAGTGCCTGGCAGAGTGTGGACAGACGCCTGGGTCCTGAGTCCAGATCACAGTGAGGTCTCCTGGAGGATGAAGGTGGGGCTGCTCGCCTGGTGGGCTGAGCCTTCCTCAGGCACTGCCATGGCCTCCTTGTCTCTGCTGCCCCTCAGCATCCCATTACTCATCTTCTCTGGAAACATAGCAGTGTCCATGGAGAGGTCCTGAGAAGCACAGAACAAAGGCAGCGGGGTGGGGTGAACATGAGACAAAGGGGTGCTAAAGGAACCCATGCGGAAAGGGTGAAAGACCCTGCTTTGACCTCGGCTGGAAAGGAGATCAGCAAGAAGGGGGCAGGGGAGAAAGGGGGGAGCAGAGCACAGGGGTGCAGGGACCAGCACACTGTGCGCCTCTCCAGGCTAAGACCCTTCTGCCCACCAAGCCAGCACTGCCCTGTGGGAAGGAGCCGGGGCAGCTGCTGTGGGACAGTCCAGGCTCAGGCAAATAATCAGCAAAACGGGTGCTGGGGGAGGACAAAGAAAGGGATGGAAGGGAACCTGGAAGGTGCACTAGGAGTCTGGACAGGGAAAGGAGGAGCCAATCTGCACAACATAGGTCCTACCTGGCTACAGCTTCTGCAGTGAAGTCGCTTCTGAAAGGACATGGGCAGGAGGGCAAGGAGTTTCGGCAACACTGGGTAAATGGTCCGAGGGTTCAGGGTCCGGCCCCGCATTCCCCCTGAAGGTAAAGACGCTTCTGGGTCTCCTACCATGGAACCAGTGCACACCCAGCAAGCCCTCTGCTCTCGGGGCTCTGAGCCCCCAGCCCCACCCACCTCGCAGAGCTCAGCCAAGAAGCCTGACTGTTACAGACACCCAGGAGCCCAGAATTCCCTGAGCTCCAGACCCCAGATTCCCTGAGCTCCCTCCCTCAGCCCTTCCTTGTTTCTCTGTGCCCCCACTCCACACCCCCTCACCAGTGAGCAGGCTGCCTGGTTCCCCAACCCCCACTGGATTCGCCACCAACCACAGGTCCCTGTGCTCTGGCCAGCAAGTGGCCTCCAAAAGAACTGCCACAGTCCCTGCTTCGATGATGAGAAACCCCAGGAGTGAATATCTATCTCCTCTTTGTTGAACCTGGGTTTCCTTCTCCCCCTACCCTGAGGTTGGCTGCTGGAGGTACCTGGGAAGTGAGAAGGGGTGTTCCCCCTCTGTGAGGGCTCTGCCTCCCCAGCCTCAAGTTGGGATGGGAGCCTTTCCAACATGGCAAGGGGTCAGCCGCTGAGCAGCGAAACAAAGGACAAGGGACCACCTCAACTGCCTAGGGCAGGAGCTGCAGGATTATGGGTAACCCCAGAGGAGATAATTGAAAGATAGAGGAGCTGACCACCAGCCACCAGTGAGACATTAGTGGAGACTGAAGCGGTCGCTAAGGACCAATCCCATTGAATAAGCTGAGAAGTTATGAAGGGGTAAAGACGATTGAGGGTTTTTAACCTACAAAAAATTATGATCCAGGAATCAAGATAGAAACAATCCTCCACATTAAGGATGCTGGAAGGAGAAAAAAGAAATCGGGCTGACCCAAATAACAACAGTGATATCAAGGTTTCAGCGGGTGAGAACCTCTGCGTTGGGTTCAAGTTGGATGAAAATACGTTCTGTGTCACACATCGCAGAAGCCACAGCTAACAGCCTGGTGGCTGCCAGAGCCCCTGGAGCTCTGGAGTCCTGGTGAAAATAAGGGTCACACGCTCTCTAAAGATGCAAACTTTGAATAAGGCTTGGGGAGGGAGCCAGCCATAACTGATGCACCCACGATAGGTGAATGTAAAACTGTCAAGCTCTGATATGCTCTGAGAAGAAACTCAGCAGCATAAACCAGAAGGTGAAGCAAAGCTCAGCCATAGTCGCTGACGTGTGGGCGTGTGCCAAGCCTACTGGGAAGGGCTCCATCTCATCGCAAGAAGCCATTGGCCCTGACGCTGGGAGAGTTGCCAGATGTGGGATGTGCCAGTCAGCAAAGCTCCTCTTCCTTCACATGCCAAGGCTGGTTCAATGTGATTAGCACAGTTGTATTACTCCACCAACTGGCCAAGGAGGTGAGGCTCCCTTTTGATCAGCCTCACCAGGTGCCTATCGGCAACAACATGCTGCCACCATTATTTCCCTAGACATAAGGGCAGGCCAGGATAGACCTATTTTGCTTTTGGAAGGTCATTATGAAGATATCCCTCATACATTACTATAAAACGAATATCTGCTTGTGCCTTTGAAAGGTAGGTTCTACTTGGGGAAAAAAATGGAGTTACTAAAAAATTGTGAAAATACTAGGCTGTGTTTTGAGGATTACAGCACCCAGGATTAACAGATTTTCATGGGGTTCCTGTTATGTGTGAGCCATATATGGGGGCACTGGGGAAGAAGACTGGGTAGCCTTTTTTAAAGGGCAGTGACACTTTGTAGACGAGATCTTGATATTGCAAATCTTCCCAAGAAACCAGCTGTTGGAAACACTACCAGTGAAGCGATGGGGTGTGTTATTAACGCCATGCTTATTTAAGACCTAGAACGGAAAAGGGCTGGCCTCACACATACTAAAAGAAGCCAGAGCCATCAGCAGCCTCCCAGAAAATAGTAAAAATCCTAAGTCAATCATTATATGTTGATCCTCCTAAAGCCCTTTTAAGAAGGAGAAAAGTGTTCTTTCTAGCTTGAGAAGACAGAAATTGGCAGGGCTTTTTGCCCCATCACCTTTACTGGAGGATTTTTTTCTGTAAAGCATTGCAAGAAATCTTTGTAAAAGGTCAGAACTGGAATTATCCAGAAGCTGCCCACAATAGACCTAAGTTGACAAAGTATCTATGTTGAAATATCTTCTCTGTCTTTACCAGAATCTTCTCCACTTAAATTTACATCCCCAAGCCAGAGAGATCATCTAGTTTGAAACAACTTCTAGCTCTTCTTAAATTGCAACATTGTGAAGGAAGATGGCCCTGATCTTAAAAGAAGGGTATTAACAGGGTTGATCAGTTCTCTCTCGCCTTTGTTTTCTCTCAAGTTGAGGTGGTTCTGGATGACCGTCTCATTATGCAGTGCAATAATTGCTATCCTTACAAAGCTTTCATTCAATCTGTGCTCAGTTATGGCAACTATGCAATTTATAGAAGGATTTTCTTCAGAGACACCTTAAACAAACATGAAGGAAAGAGAAAACTTGGGTTTGTAAAACATACTTAACCGACTGCTGAAATAGAAACTACTTGCCTTATGGGGCTCCTGCATGAGTGACATATCTTCTAAGAAGAATTTTAGAATTTCCATTCTGATAATATGGTGGACTAAATGTGCTGAGAAACCCTCCTGGCAGAGAACACTCAGAATGATGGATAAAATATTAAAAACATATTTTTAAATGTATTGCTGGGCTGGCAGAATTAAGGGAAAGAAATAGGAGAAGAGATAAGAAAGCATAAAACCAGAAATGGTAAGCCTGCACTGAGGCCACGTTGCGTTGGTAGCAACTGCAGATTCCTGGCGCCCAAGGCCAGGGTTTTAACAGGCCAAATTCAGGGACACCAGACAAAGCCTGGAGCCCATACAAAATGGGAAGTTGGATCAGAGACCCTGTCATAAAGCTGGAATCCTCAAAAGGCAACACCCTCGGTGAGTAAAAGAGACGTGAGGATACTTACCCAAATAGGTCTTGGCTCAGGTCCAGGGCTGGGGGAGTCCCCCAGAGATTTCCAAGCCCTTACACTTTTGGAGGCAAGAAAAAAAAAATCAAGTGATCTCAATTTAGTAGTGTTTCTAAGCCCAAGCAAGTACAATTCTTTTCTGGAAGAACATAGTTTAAATCCAGGCTTTGAAGCATTCCCATAGATAAAATTCCAACAAACTTGAGCTCATAGCAAACAATTATAAAAATCAGAAGGAAACATGCCACTATAAGCAAGTGACAGCAGAAACATTGAACTGTAGAATCACACTTGCAATGACTACAGATACTGTAATTTTTAGGTACATAATATACATTAAATATGTTTAATATGTTTAAAGAAATAAAGAGTATTTCAAAAAGACGATGCAGGAACCAGAGGCTGAAAATGACCAGGCAGAATTGGAGAAAAAATAGAATTTCTAGAAATTAAAAATATAATTTTTAATTAGAAACACAGTAGATGATCAGAAACTGTTGAAAACAGAACTAGTAAATCAGAAAAGAGATCTGAAGGAATTACTAGAATTCAGTACATATGGACAAAGAGATGGAAAACAGGAAAAAAAAGGAATATAACACAGAAGAATATCTTCATGACTCCGGAATAAGGAAATATTTCTTAAAGAAGACACAAATAGCTCTAACTCCAAAGGAAAGAATTGATAAATTGTACTGCATAAAATTAGGGGAATATTTATTCATCTTAAGATGCCATTGAGAGAGTAAAAAAGGCAAGTTCACAGACTGAGAGAAGATATTTGCAACACTTAAAATCAAAATGGCTTGTATCAAGAATCTATTAAAAATCCCCATAGAGAGGCTGGCCCAGTGGCGCAGCAGTTAAGTTCGCATGTTTCACTTCTCGGCGGCCTGGGGTTCACGGGTTCAGATTCCGGGTGTGGACATGGCACTGCTTGGCAAAAGCCATGCTGTGGTAGGCGTCCCACATATAAAGTAGAGGAAGATGGACATGGATGTTAGCTCAGGGCCAGTCTTCCTCAGCAAAAAGAGGAGGGTTGGCAGCAGTTAGCTCAGGGCTGATCTTCCTCAAAAAAAAAGAGAAAAGAAAAAAAGAAAAATCCCCACAGAGCAATAAGAAAAAGACTAACCATCCAATTGCAAATGGGCTAGAGACTTAATAGGCACTTTCCATAGAGGATATCCAAGTGGTCAAAGATGGTCAACTTCAATAATAATTGGAAATCTTCAAATTGAAATCACAATGAGATATCACTACACATTCACCAGAATGGTTAATATGTGTGTCTATTAAACCCAGCAAGTACACTCCTAGGTACATACCCACAAACATGAGTGCACAAGTGCATCAGGAGATATGCACAAGAATGTTCAAAACACCATTATCTATAATAGTCCAAGACTGGAAACTGTATTTGTTTCCTGTGGCTGCTGGGGATGGGCTTCTGCAAGCCTTACTTCTCTTTGCCAGTGGCACCTTGTTATGCCCTGCCAAAGAGGGTGCTGAAGGAAGCCTGCAAAGTAGGGGGAGAAAGGAGGGACTTGCTTCTTGCAGTTTGCTTCCCACTCCTGAGTGTCATGGTGGCAACAGCTCGTTACCCTGGCAGCTGCTCTTGGTTGAGTTGCCAACTTCCCCCTTCTCAGAGCCAGCCTTTATTGTGCGCCTTGTAGATACCGGCACCAACTGTCGGTTACTCCTTCCTTGTGGTCTGAGTTTCACTTCCCCACCCAGCTCCTCCTCCAAGCTTCTGGGTTCCAGTAACTCCCACCTCTTCCCTTTGTTAACTGCCACCCCTCCAGGGACTTCCTTCAATTGCCACCTCTACGTTTCCTAGACATTGCCTTTTGGCCTCTGCAGTCCTTGCAATAAATTCCCTCTGTTAAAGTAACTAGTATGAATTCTATGTTCCTGACTGATACACCATCCAAGGTTCAATTCTTTTGGCATCTGACCTGCCTCCTGACCAGGAATCCATTGAACACCACTCCTCTCTTAAATAGGCAACCTGAGGGCTGCGTGCAATAAGGTTTGCAATGCCCACAGCCTCCCTTGGTTCATTGCCCATGGCATCTTGACACAGTTACAGAAATCAACCAGAGCCAAAGAGGGCAGAGTGTCTTGGGTGTCTGCTGCTGTGACTGCTGGCCAGGAGGACAACTAGGGTCACACTAACTCTTGTGAACATTATCTGGCTGGATGTTTTTTTCTCCTGCAAATGTGCACAGTAAAATGGAATCTTTTCTAGAGTCTTCACAACCCTCTTCAGGTAAGTTGCTGAGGAGACCGAATTTGATAACATCAACTTCCAGAGGTGCCCTGCTGTTACTATGGCTACCATTGTGCAAGTGTGTGCTTAATAACGTCATTGTAAGGGCTGAGTCTTTAACCAGATTGTAAACACGTGTGCAGAGCTTGCCCAGCAAACGAACAAGAAGGTTGTGCAATTTGTGAGCAAAACAACGTGAGGTAAGACCTCGCTCGATGGGCCATGATCTTTCAGTGTTCTTCCCGCAGCAGGATTTACCCACCATCACAAATTCTTGTAAACCCAGTCTACTCTCCTTCTCTCAAAAAGTCCCTCACGGTATATAATTTTCCTAACCCGATTAAGTGCACGCCTCCGTAGTTCCCGCCATTAAAATCTGTCTAAATAAGGCAGAACACAAGCTGCTTTTTCAAAAATCTATTTTTATTTACACATTAACTCAGAGTGTTCTCATAAGATTTTCCTAATGAGTATATTCTGGATTGTGCCAATCTTTTGATTCTGTCCAGAGGCCTAATCCAACATCCTGGGATCTCAGCTCCTGACCTCCTCAAATGCAATTTCCTGTTCCCTCACTTCAGCCACCCACTCCTATGGTCGTGCCTTTTTTACCTTGCCATCACCAATAACAGTACCGTCTCCAAAGCCTCTCTTTCTGATTTGATTTTTTGATCTCTGTCTCCCATCCTTCCATCTCCCTTAGGCTGGTGTTTGCAATCCAGTATTTCTTCAACCTCATTAAAACTTCTGATTCATTTACAGCCTTCTGTTTTACTAACCATCTTCCCTCATGTCCTCATTTCCTCTTTCCTCATCTCAGATGCTATGTTCATCATTATAATTGCTCCTTTGCAAATACCCTTTTCCCTTCCTCTCTCCACCTAATGTTTTTGCTTAGCAACATCCAGACCCTGTACTATCTTCCCACACCAGGCTTTGCCTGAACACAGCTGGTGATGAACACACAGCTGTGCTCACTGGCCTCCCTTGGAATTCTCACCATATCAAATAGGTAATCAACACTCTGTGGCAACCTTCCCTGATATGGTTTCCTTCCCACATTCTAACACATTTATTCTCCACTTCTTTTTTTTTTTTTTTTTTAAGATTTTATTTTTTCCTTTTTCTCCCCAAAGCCCCCCGGTACATAGTTGTGTATTCTTCGTTGTGGGTTCTTCTAGTTGTGGCATGTGGGACGCTGCCTCAGCGAGGTCTGATGAGCAGTGCCATGTCCGCGCCCAGGATTCGAACCAACGAAACACTGGGCCTCCTGCAGCAGAGCACGCGAACTTAACCACTCGGCCACGGGGCCAGCCCCTCTCCACTTCTTTTTTCTCCTCGAGACCTCTCAGCTTGCCTTCACCACTACTTCCCCCAAAAAACAAGAGCAATCAGGCAGGAACCCCTCCATCATTCCAACTACCATACCTACCAATTTCCCAGCTGTGTCCCCACCCTCACAGTGGATGAAGCCTGTCCTGTACGTGGGCCTCAATCCCACCCCCTCTTTCCCTTCTGAAAGGCCTCACTCCTAAAATGATTCCCTCTGCCTCCTTCTGCATCCTTAACTTTTCTCTCACCACTGAATCATTTTTGCCATTTACGTCAGCATACAAACACTCTCTAGCATCATTTCTCCCATGACCCCACACCCCCATCTCACTACCACCACATTTCTCTGTCTCACTTCACAGCAAAGCTTTAAAAAAGTACTCTCCAGTGTCTTTCCTCATTCACTCAATCACTCCAACGAGATGTCCGTTTCCACTTCACCTCTAGAATTGCACTGGTAAAAAGTCACTGATGGTTTCCCTTTGGCCAAATCCAATGTCCATTTCTATAGCAGTGTTTGGTTTTGTTTCAGGCATCATTTGAGACTTTTGACAACTCCAAAACACTTTTCTTCTCTAGGTTCCCTGCTGGTTAACTGTGCCTTCCTGGTCTTCTTCCTGGTTCTTCCTCCTCTGTTTCACTTCTAAATATAAAAGCAGCACTGAGAAAATTCACCAGGAAAACATCACTACAAGCAAAGTCAAAAGGCAAATGACAAACTGGATCACAGTGTTTACAGCTCAGGTCATGGACATAGTTAATAGTATCCCTAATATTTGATAATATCCCTAATATTCAAAGAGCTCCTAGAAATTAGTAAGAAAAAGACCAACAACCGGATAGGAAAATGGAGAAAGAATATGAACAGATGGATCTCAGAAAAGGGATACAAATGCCCTTTAACATACAAAGAGATAGACATAGTCATTAATAATACAGAGAAATAAAGATTAAAACTGTAATGAAATATCATTTTCAACTATGACGATAAAAATTCAAAAGTTTCACAAGGTGCTTTGTGGGAAAATAGGTCTAACATATTGCTGCGACATTAATATGAAAAGATCTCTGAGATAGATTTTTAAGTTGATAAAAGGAAATTACAAAATAACATGTATATTATGCTCCCAGAACATATATGATTTCTGTTTGTATTTGCGTACGGACACACATTACATATACACACACAAACACACAAAACAATGAAAAGCAGTTACTGGGGCTGGCCCCGTGGCCAAGTGGTTAAGCTTGTATGCTCCACTCTGGCGGCCCAGGGTTTTGCCGGTTGGAATCCTGGGCGCGGACATGGCACCGCTCATCAAGTCATGCTGAGGCAGCATCCCACATGCCACAACTGGAAGGACCCACAACTAAAAATACATAACTATGTACCAGGGGGCTTTGGGGAGAAAAAGGAAAAATAAAATCATAGAAAAAAAAGAAAAGCACTTACTTGTCAAAGTGGGACCTGAGTCTTTTAAGTGTATGCCTTTTTAGGTTATTTGGTTTTTGAACCATATGAATGCATTATATATTTTTTTTAAAGAGAAACAAAGAACTATAGTCCAAAGAGTTTCCTAGTGAAATTTTTCTGTGCATTGGTTTAAGGAACACAAACAAACATGTTTCATCCTAGAGGGAACTAGGGTATTATTACAAGCAGGCTGTATGAGTCCTGAGTTGAACTTGAATCCTGTATCCTTCAGTGATGATCATAATGGCCTCGAAGGACGTTTATGACGATTGACCAGAGAATCACCAGGCATATGTTGATCTATACTGTACACTGGATTCATGACTCGGCTATTTGCAGACTCAAAATTTTACCAGGGCACCAGCTAGCACTGATATCTGCTTTAACCACCACCTTCACCAGAAGCATTGGCATCAGTTGGATGCTTTTAGTTGCTAGAAAGAAAATACCCAAACCAAATACCCAAACAATAACTAACATCGTTGGTCATTAGGGAAATGCAAATCAATACCACTTCATACCTAAAAAGACGGCCATAATTTAAAAGAAAAAACAGAAAATAACAAGCATTGGCAAGGAAATAAAGAAATCGGACCCTCATACATTGCTAGTGGGAATGTAAAATGGTGCAGCAACTGTAGAAAACAGTTAGGCAGTTCCTCAAAACGTTAAACATAGAATTACAATATAATACAACAATTCCATTCCTTGGTATGTACCCAAGAGAATAAGAAACAAATGTTCAAATAAAAACTTGTACATGAATGTTCATAGCCATCCTTTTCATAACAGCCCAAAAGTAGAAACAACCCAAATGTCCATCAACTGATGAATGGATAAATAAAATGTAGTATATCCACACACTGGAATGTTATTTGGTAATAAGAAGGAATGACGTACCAATACATGCTACAACATGGACGAACCTTGAAAACATTATTTTAAGTGAAAGAAGGCAGACATAAAGGCCACATATTGTCTGCTTCCATTTCTATGCTCCCAGCATTAATCACTGTGATGCCATACAGAAGATACAGACCACTTCACCAACCCAGAAGTTATGTTGAATATATATCCAGTCAGAGTGAACTGTGCGGACCTACATTCAGGAAAGGGACTCTGTTGTGAAATTTTTACCTGTACAATATCTTCTGATCTTCTGTTCATTTTCTGTAATCATAAAAATATATTTTACTGCTATTTGTCAGACCTTCTTGTAGACATTCGGCCTCCAAAAGTTTCATATTATCCCCTGCAGAGGGCGGTTATCAATCTCCAAGGCTTGCTAATAAATTATCCTATAAAATAGCAGTCAGTCTTAGGTTTGTACTTCATCTACTTAATTTTCTAGATTGTGTTGTTTGCCAAAAGGGTTTGTAGTTTTATTTTGCTGGCTTCTTCCTTTTGCCAAAGGATTATTAATACAATCTCTAATATAGCATATTTATTGTCTTAAAATAATGTGTTAAGAAGTTTTTGTGTCTATTCCAACGTAAAGAGATGCATGGGAAAAGCACCCCCTTTTCTTTTTGCTGGATGAAATCATGCCTTCATGCATTGTCTGGAATTGCTGCAACCATTCGGAAACCCCAAGTGGAAACATTACCGATGTGCTGAGGATGGCATGGCAGAAAGACGGGCTTGGTGGATCAGGATCTGCAACGACCTTATCAAAGCTCTGAGCTGACTCTAAACCACCTAGCCCCCACACATCTTATGTGAGATAATGACTGTCCTTGTTTTTGGTCTGTAGTTTTATTTTCTTGTGATGTCTTTGTCTGAAAGAGACTCAGAAACTGCCAATAGAGAAACACCTTCCTATTTGTTTCTGTTGCTGCAATTCACAGAAGGATGAAATTACAGGTGGTAAGGATGCGATTGCGGTGCAAGGATTCTTATTGGATATGGCACCAAAGTCCATTTTGACAGCTTAAAAGACCCTGTGCTTAAGCACTGCTCAATTTGGGAAGCTGAACCAAGCAAAGATACTTATGCAACAGACCAGCATTATATATCATAAAGGGCAAATATTATATAAGATAAAAATAGAATACCATTTTTAAAAAAGTATCCAAAAGTTTTGAAATGCACCCTTATGGCTACTGAGGCCTACATGTACAATTGCAAAAATATTTTGTGCGTGTCTGTATCCTGGCATGAGTCTATTTTAGAGAAAAACTAATTGGCGGAGAATTTTTTTTACATCAGAAGGGTGGTTAAAGAGTATCTAAAGTGCCAGAAAAAATAACATGGTGCAATGGCTGTTTGGCAGCCCTTGTGCAGGATATTACAACACATTTCCCAAACATTCTGTCAATGGGAATCCTCTTGACAACACAGAATGACAATGAGTTTATTTCACGAGAAATGTGTGAACACAGTGGTTGTAGATGACCGGAGAGGCAGAATAGGGAATGGAGATGAAAGCCAAACGCTGTCACTAAACATTTACAGCACTAGAATTTGGCATCCTTTTCATGATTCAAAATAAGCTCTGACTGGGCAAGAAAAGCCACATGATCAAATGGTTTGTAATGTGGAAATTACAGAAGAGAGAGCTGAAGAAAGATAGCTCTAATTTTGTGTATGAATAAGTCTCAGGCTCATACCAAGCTGTGCATGTGAGGACACACCCAAAGAAGCATACAAAGCCTTCAAGAACGGAACTACAACATGAAAATAAATCAACACCCGAGTCCCAGACCAACCCCTGAGTGATACTTGAAGGGACAGACCTAAACAGCATAACAGAGTCTTTAAAACTAAACTGACATGGGAACCACTTCTCACAGAAGTGAGACAGAGCTTGTAGTCTGAATCTCATTGGATTGGTGGCTTGCTAAAACTACAACAAAATAATCAACATTATTCAGAGGATTTAATAGAACCCAGAATCTCACAACATAACATTCAAAAACCGAGAACCAGGAAAATCTGACCAGTTCTCAAAGGGAAAAACAATCAACAGATGCCAATCCCAATGTTGAAATTATCAGGTAAAGACTTTAAAGCAGCTATTATAATCATGCTCCACAAGGTAAAGGTGAACATTCTTAAAATGAAGAGAAAGATAGAAATTCAGTAGAGAAACAGAAACTACTTTTAAAAAAAGATGAAAATTTAGAATTGAAAAATAAAATATCTGAAATAAAAAAATGTATTGGATAGGCTCTATAGCAGAATGGAGATGATAAAAAAAAGAGCTGGGCCAGCCGGTGGCATAGTGGTTAGTTCACGTGCTCTGCTTCAGCAGCCTGGGGTTCGTAGGTTCGGATCTCAGGCACGGACCTATACACCACTCATCAAGCTATGCTGTGGCAGTGTCCCACATACAAAATAGAGGATGACTGGCACAGATGTTAGCTCAGGGCTAATCTTCTTCAAGAAAAAAAAAAAGAGGAAGATTGGCAACAGATGTTAGCTCAGGGCCAATATTCCTCATCACAAAAAAACGAGTTAGACACTTTGAAGAGAGGTCAATAAAAATTATCCAATCTCAAGAACAGAGAGAAAAAAATTGAAAAAGATGAGCAGAGGCTCAGTTACCTGTGGGACAGTATCAAAGGGTCTAACATTTATGTCTTGGAAGCCCCTGAAAGAAAAGAGAAAGAAATTGGTGCAGAAAAATTACTTGAAGAAACAACGTCCAAAAACTTCCCAAACCTGGTGAAATACATAAATTTACAGATTCAAAATGAAACTCAATGAACCCCAAATGGGAAAACTCAAAGAAAACTATTCCCAGACACATCATAATCAAACTGTTAAAAACCAAAGACAAAGAAAAAGATCTTGAAAGGAACCAGAGAAAAGGACACATTACATATACAAGAACAAAAAAATCAAATTACTGCGGATTTCTCATCAGAAACCATGGAGGTTAAAAGACAGTAGAAGTGCTGTCAACCCAGAATTCTATTCCAGCAAAAATATCCTTCAGAAATGAAGGCAAAAAAAAAAAAAAAGAAGAAGAAGAAGAAGAAGAATAGAAAAAGGAAAATAAACAGAAAGAAAAAAACAACTACGAGAATTCATCACCAGCAGAATTTCTCTAAAAGAAGGCCTAAAGGAAGGGGAAATGATACCAAGGGGAAAGTTGGAACTTCAGGAACAATGGAAAGTAACAGAAATGGTAAATACCTGGGTAAGTATAATAGATTATTTTTCTCCTCTTAAGTTCTTTAAAATCTGTGGGACTGTTGGAAGCAAAATGTATGATGTTGCTGGGGGGACTTCAGTCTGTGAAGATGAGTTACATATGCCATCTACAACATAAAGCGAAGATAAAAAGACACATATGGGGGCCGGCTGCATGGCCAAGTGGTTAAGTTCGCATCCTCTGCTTCAGTGGCCCAGGGTTTCACCAGTTCGTATCCTGGGCACGGACCTAGCATGACACACATAGCACAAGTAGAAGGACCTACAACTAGAATATACAACTATGTACTGGGGGGCTTTAGGGAGAAGAAGGAAAGGAAAAAAGGAAGATTGGCAACAGATAGCTCAGGTGCCAATCTTTGAAAAAAAAAGATGGGGCCGGCCCGGTGGCGCAGTGGTTAAGTTTGTACGTTCCGCTTCTCGGCGGCCCAGGGTTTGCAGGTTCGGATCCTGGGGCACCGCTTGGCAAAAAGCCATGCTGTGGTAGGCGTCCCACCTCTAAAACAGAGGAAGATGGGCATGGATGTTAGCTCAGGGCCAGTCTTCCTCAGCAAAAAGAGGAAGATTGGCAGTAGTTAGCTCAGGGCTAATCTTCCTCCAAAAGAAAAAAGACATATATGGTGGTATGGCTTCTATATTTTACTTGAATATTAGCTCTCAACAAACCGCAAAAAGTTAGGTAAAATAATTACATATTATATAATTATAATCCTTAGGGAAACCACCAGAAATAATAATACAGACAGATATAGCCAAAAAGCCAAAAAATAAGTTAAAACAGAATACAAAAAATTCAAATAATAAAAAAGAAAGCCAAGAAAGGGATTAAAAGAGGAGCAAAAAAAGAAGAAAAGGAGAAAAATAATCATGTTAAGCCTGGAAACTAATCAGGCTAAGCCTAATAAATATATTAAATGTAAATTCATCTAAACATACTAATTAAAAGATTGCCAATTTAGATTTTTTTTTAAAAAAAGACCCAACTATATGCTGTCTAGAAGAAACTCATTTTAAATATACATAGACTAAAAGTAAAAGGGTGGAAAAAGATATACCATCAGACATTAATTAAAAGAAAGCTGGAAAAACTAACAACCTGATTCAAAAACAGGCAAAGGATTTGAATAGCCTTTTCTTCAAATAAGATATAGAAATGGCCAATATGCACATGAAAAGATGATCAACATCACTAATCAGTAGGGAAATGCAAATCAAAACCACACTGAGACACCTCATCACACCCATTCGGATGGCTACTATTAAAAAAATCTAAAAATAACAAGTGTTGACGAGGCTGTGGAGAGTGAAACCCTTGTACACTGTATGTGGCAATGCAAAATGGTGCAGCCACTGTGGAAAACAGTACGGTGCTTGCTCAAAAATTAAAAATCGAATTACCATATGACCCAACCATTTCATTTCTGGACGTATACCCAAAGAATTGAAAGCAAGGTTTCAGAGAGACCACATAACAGTGGTTGCAATGCAGCAGGAGAAAAGCAGACTAGGCTGGAGGGGAGACTTATTGGTCTGAATTCCATAGATGCCATGTGCATTTTTTTTTAATAAAAATGTTTGCCACACAGAAAAACCATGGCTATTAAACATTTGGTAAGTTTTAGTTATTTTAGAATGTTTAGAAATAAAACCAACAAACAGTGGATATTATCCATATTGTGACCCAAAGTGACAGCACAGATGCCACAGTTGCTAACCTTATCTCAGGACCACCAAACCCAACTTCTTCTAGGCTAAAGGTTGCCCATTTCACACCCACAATTGTGAAGCAATGTCTCTATGTCCCATAAAATCGGCCTTCAACATATGAATTTAGGGGGCGATCTATAGCAGGGAGGTGATGGAAATGTTCTGGAATTAGTGGTGATGGTTGCATAATTTTGTGAATATACAAAAAAACCACTGGATTGTATGCTTAAACATTGTAAGATACCACCACACATCTGCTAGAGTGGCCAAAATTTAAAAAAATAAATGAAACAAAACGAAAACGACAATACTAAGTACTCAGAATGTGGAGGAATCAGAACTCTCATATATTGCTGATAAGAGTGCAAAACAGTGCAGCCACCCCGGAAAAGAGTTTGGAAATTTCTTATAGACTTAGACGTACACATACCACACAACCCGGGAATCTCACTCTTGGGTATTTACCCAAGTGAAATAAAAATCTATGTTCACAGAAAAACTGAAAAACCACTACACAAATGTTTACAGTAGCTTTATTTGTAATCACCGAAACCTGGAAACAACCCAACAAATTGTGGCACATCTATAAAATGGAACACTAGCTGGCAATTAAAAGGAAAAAAAGCATTGATCCTACAGCAACACGGATGACTCTCAAATGCATTATGCTTAATGAAAGAAGCCGGATTCGAAAGACCACATACTGCATGGTTTCATTTATGTAACATCCTAGAAAAAGCAAAAGTATAGGGTTGGAGAACCCTTCAGTGGTTGCCGGAGATACACTGCACCTTCAATTCCTGACCCATTCCTGTGTCCTGCTGAGCCAATCAACTTTCTCTTTATTGCTGTGCCCCCCACTCCCGGCCTCTACCCGCAGCCCCCCTCCTACAAGCTCCCTTAGGTTTCAGCCTCTTCATTCTGCTAAATCAGTTCGCATTCCTCCGTCTGCTTTCATTTTCCGAAATTGTGTTGACGTCTCTTGACTCCTGTCATCATTTCTCCCTTCTCCTTAACCCTGTGGGTTTATGTTCTTTTTATTTCTCTGCTGTTATTATGGTGGAGATTGGGGAGGGAAGGGATAAATACATATTCAATCTTTCGTGTTTACTTACACAAGCGCTTCCTTAATCAAGTCTACAACATAAATATAGTTTAGGAAATGGATATTATTTTCTCATGAATATATATACAGATACAAAGTTTCTCTCTGGCCAACCTCAGAAAACAAATGTTTACCAGACACAATTCCAGTAAATATCTCGATGCAAGCTATTGGATTTTTGTTTCCCAGAGGAGACACTTTAAAAAGGTTGTCACACGGTTTCCAGTCT
>NC_060271.1:116801441-116807394 GCF_021613505.1 Equus quagga | reverse complement strand
AATGTCAAGATATGGGCTCTGAGGTGAATCCAGGGACAGAGATTCAAGGTGAAACATCTATGGTATTCAACCATGGACCACATTTACAATGTCTGAAATCTGAATTGATTCCAAGGTCAAAGTGTCTGGGTATAGCACCCATGGACTGCCACCCTGGGCCACAGATGCAGTGTGTAAATTCTTCTGAGTTGAATCCAGGGCCAAAATTGCAATATGTAGATTCTATGAAGTGCAAACTTGGACCACCCCTGCAAGGTGTAAAATCTTTTACATTGACTTCAGAGACAAAATGTCAAGGTATGAGATGTTCTGATTTGAACCCAGGGCCAGAACTTCAAGGTAAAAAATCTGTTATGTTCAACCCTGTGCAACATTTACAAGATGTAAAATGTGAATTGACTGCAGGGACAAATTTTGAAGGTATAACATCAACTAAGTTCAACTGTGGTGCAGAGATGCAAGGTATGAATTCTTCTCAGTTGAATTCAGGGTCAGACCTTCAATGCACAAATTCTATAAAGTTTAATCCAGGGCCACAGTTGCAAGGCATGAAACCCTCTGGATTGAACCCTGGCTCAGAATCTCAAGGTACAAAATCTATCTTGTTCAACCCTGGACCATATTTCCAAGGTGTAAAATCTGCTGAGTTAACTCCAGGGACAAAGTTTCCAGAAGTCCAATTTTTGGACAACCACCTTGGGTCACAGCAACAAGTTATACAATCTATGTTCACTTTGGGCCCTCAGTTAAATGGCGTGAAATCTGTGTTATTTTTACCAGAGCCACTACTTGAAGATGTAAAGTCTGTTAAGATGAAGAAAGAGCCATTGCTTTGTGGTGCAAATTCTGTGAAATTGATTTCAGGCTCTGAGCTACAGGACTTGAAATGTGGGGTGTTTGCACCAGAGCTGTATTTTCAAGATGTGAAATCTCTGGAGTTGAAACCAGGGCCACAACCTCAAGATGTGAATTGTAAGAATTTGATTTCTTGCCCTAGGCAGAAATCTATGATGTTTGTATCAGAGCCATGTTCTCAAGAAATGAAATCTATGAAGTCAAACCTATTGCCACAACCTCGAAGTGCGAATTCTTTAGGGTTGTCATCGTGCCTCAGCTCACAAAGTGTTAAAGCTGAGGTCTTTGTACCAGAGCCATGTTTTCAAGATGTAAAATCTGTAGAATTGATACCAGGGTTCCAACAGCAAGGTATGAATTGCCGAGAGGTGATTTCAGGAGGGCAAGGTGTGAAATCAGTGGTGTCGGCATCAGAACCAACTAAGAAGTTCATACCAGGACCAAGGTTGACTAGTGTCAAATTTTCAAATTTGTCTCCAGAATCACAGCAACAAGGTGTGAAATCGATGGAGTTTACTCCAAAAGCAAAGTTGCAGACTATAAAACATGTGAAATTGTCTTCAGTGTCTCTACAGCAAGATACAAAATCTGTGGAGTTAGCACCAGGGTCACTGCTTCAAAGAGTGAAATTTGAGAAGCTAACTCCAAGAACAAGCTATCAAATGACTGACTCCTCTGAGATAATCCCTAGGCCAGGGCATCAGTTTGTAAAATATGCAGAGACGATCCCAAAGCAAAGGCATCAAGTCCCTAAATCTGAGAATTTGAATTCAATGCCAATTTATCAAGTCACAGAACCTTCAGAAATGGCACAAAAGTTGGCACATCAAGGCACAGAAACTGTAGAGAAATCTGTAGGGTTGAACCCAAAGCCAACAGGTAAAGCCATGGAATCTTCAGGGATGCCTCTGGAGCTGGATCTTCAAGTACCAGAATTTATTGATCTGTCTCCAGTACTAAGGGATCAAGGTTCTAAATCCTTAGAGTTAACTCCAGATAACAGCTACCAAATCCCAGAAACTCTGGAGTTGCTCACTCAGTCATGGCCTCAAGTCAAGGATTTGGGGGAATTATATACAAGGTCACTACAGCAAGTTGTGGAATCTGAAGGGATGACCCAAGAGCCCAAGTATCACATTACAGAAACTACAGGGTTGACTTCCAAGGCTAGGCTGCAAAGGGAGGAATTCCTTGGAATGACTCCAAAGCCAAAAAGTAAAGCAACTCGATATCCAGAGAGAACTCCAAGGCCCAATACTCAAGCTCTAGACTCTGTGGAGGTGACCTCTGAGAAAAGACTGCAAAGGGAAAAATCTGTAGTAGTGATAACAAAGTCATTACATCATGTCCCAGAATTTTCAGAGATGACACCAGGGCTAGGATACCAAGTTCCTGAATCTGTGGAGTCGACTTCTGAGACAGGGCTACAAGTGGAGGGACCTATGGAATTGATTCCAAAGCCATGGCATCATGTGGGATCTTCAGAGATAATATTAGGGTCAGGACATCAAATTCCAGAATTTGTAGGTTTGACCTCTAAGCAATTGCTTCAAAGGGAGGAATCTTTAGAGTTGCCCCCAAAGCAAACAAATCAAGTTGCAGGACATGCAGAATCTGTAGAGCTCACCTCTGAGACATGGCAGCAAGGGGAGCTATCAATGGGACTAACACAGTCACAGAATCAAAGTATGAAACATTCAGAGATAGCCCCAGAACCACTGGGTCAAATTACAGAATTTATGAGGATTAGTCCAAAGCCACTGGATCAAGTCACAGAATCTACAAAGACACAGCTCCAAGTTGCTCAATCAATAGGAGTAACCCCAGTAGCCCCCCCAAAAGTTGCTGAATCTGTGACAGTGACTCCTGGGCCACCACTTCAAGTTGTGAAGTCTGTAACATTAACGCCAGGGCCAACCTCTCAAATGAGAGACTATGTTGAGTTGATGCCAAAACTGCAAGATGTGAGACCTTCAGAATTTACTTCAAGGCTATGGTTGCAAAATATGAAATCTAAGAAAATCACAGAGCCAAGACACCAAATTTTGGAAATAATGGAGTTGACAGGGTTTCAAATTGTAAAGACTATGTTAATCCCAGGGCCACCACTTCAAATTGTAAAATCTGAGGAATTAGCACCAGGACCAATGCCTCAGGTTGTAGAACCAACAGGAGTAGCCCTAGGATTGGGGCTTGAAGTAATGGATTGTTTGGATTTACTCCCAAGGCCACATCTTCAAGAACTGATAAAACCTGTAGAATTAACTCCAAGGCCAAAGGCTGAAGTGAAATCTGCAGAATTAACCTCACGGCCAACATCTCCATTTGAGAAACCTACAGTATTGACCCATGAACAAGGGTTTCAGCGTATGAAATCTATAGGGATAAAAGCAGGGCCTCCTCAAGTCATGGGATCTGAGGATTTGAATCTAGGACAAGTGTATCAGAATAGGGAATCTGAGGAGTTGACATTAGGGGAAGAGTTACAAGTAAGGAACTATTTCTCTAGGTTTCTATACAACTCTTCTAACTCACTCATCTCAAGCTCTATCAAAACAACATCTGATTTAGGAGGCCTTTGGGATTCTGAGATGCCAGAAGTATCAAGAACCTTGGATATAAAAAACCCTGGGAGAGATATTTTGCAGCCTGAAGAGTCCTTTATAGACCCTGCTATGATACAATCTTCAACACTTCCCTTGTCTTTTTGTAATCAACCCTCTGATAAGACAGCTAACACTGTAGAAACCCCACATTCTGAGATCCCAGGAGTAGATGTCACATCTCAGGAGAAGACTAAGAGTAAGCAGGTGGAGGAGCTAGAGAACTTTCTCCAAGCCCTCTCCCAACATCCACCACAAAGCTGGAAATCACCATCTAGGACCTTCCAGGCAGGATCAAGGGCTCGAAGAAGCCTTACCTGGTCTGTCCTGGGCAGACAACGGAATGTCTGGGAGAATCACTCCTGGAGGCAGCGACTACCTAGAAAATATCTCTCCAATATGCTAATGCTAGGGAATGTCTTGGGGACCATTATGGAAAGGAAGCTTCGTTCTCAAACATCTTTAACAGAAAAACCCATTGCAGATACCCGTCAATCTATTCAGAATTTATTTGGGGTTCCAGCTGAACTGATGGAATTTTCCCAGAGTCTGCTAGAGAAGGGTCAAGGTACTATTTCTTGGCCTTCAGTGGTCAAAAACTATATTCAGAGGCATACTTCATGCCAAGGTCATGAGAAAAGAATGGCCTTAAGGATGTGGACACGTGGCTCCATGTCCTCTATAATACAGCAATACTCTGGGACTAGAGTGAGAATAAAGAAAACAAACTCAAAGCTCAGTGATATATCCCAGGAAGTCATTCAGCACATGCCTGTTTCATGTACAAAGGGCCAGTTTCCTACCCCAGTAATGTCAGAATCTACCTTCAATATATTTTTCACTAGGAAAGATCCTGTTCCAGTGAAAGAGAGTGAGAACTCACAGAGTGATTCACAGGTGAGGATTTTTGAGTCCCAACACTCCCTCAAGCCAAGTTATCTTTCCCAGGACAAGACTGACTTCTCAGAACGGTTCCAGCTGTTACAAGATCTGCAGCTAAAAATAGCAGCAAAAATGTTAAGGAGTCAAATACCCCCCAATGTACCTCCACCTCTAGCTTCAGGTCTGGTCCTACAATACCCTATCTGCCTACAGTGCGGCCGATGTTCAGGATTTAATTGCTGTCATAAATTACAGGCTACTTTTGGGCCTTATCTTCTTATCTATCCACAGCTCCACCTTGTAAGCACTCCTGAAGGCCATGGAGAGATTAGGTTGCATCTTGGCTTTAGGTTGAGAACTGGGAAAAGACCCCAAATCCCAAAGTATCATAGAAAAGACAGATCCATCACACCAAGGAGTCCTATATCACCATCACTAAGGAAAGCCAAAATCTATGCTCAAGTCTCCAAGAATTCTACTTCTACAAGAGATTTCCAGTCTGGGTCTTCCCAGTCTCCTACTCCTGTACAAGTCCACATCAGGCGAAGGCAATGGGGCAGCCCTGACCTAGCAGGAAAGACAGAAATTAGAGATCTTGGGCATTATGAATTCACTCGAGTTCACTCTCTACCAGCAAGTGACTCTGAAAGCGATCAGGATGAAAGATGGGCTACAGTAAGAACCAAAAAGACCCATGATTCAAAATATCCAATGAAAAGAATCACCAAGAGAGTTAGAAAGCAAAACACAAAGTTCTACACAAACAGTAGAACCCTAATACAGAGTCCCTTCAGGGAATTACCAGCCCAGTTAAGAAGGAAGCAGAATGGAGCATCTCAGACAACTACCGCCTCTCAGACAACTACTGCCTCTTTACATAGACAACCTAAGAAATCCTCGAAACCCAAATTCATTCAGCTGCTTTTTCAGGGCCTAAACCAGGCATTCCAAACAGCACGTAGAATGGTGGCTTTTTTTGAGCAAAAGCCTGAGAAAAGGACAAGACCAGATTATTTGCAGTCAAGGAAAAACTACCATCCAAAACAAAAAGCCAGAGACTATTGTTTATCAAGAGATATCAAAAGAGACAGGACGCCAGTTGTCAAGCGACAGCCAACTGACTCAGCCACTAAGCAGGAGAGCATATTGTGGGGAGAAACAGACCAATCCAGATCAGCTCAACAACCAAAAAGAGATAGCTCTTTCCGACACAGGTCTATCCAAGTGCCCAAGCCCACAGTTTCCCAAAGAAATACCACTTTCAAAACCACCTCAATCAGACCACCTTTGGGTGCCGTTCAATATGACAAGAGCAGCAGAGCTAAGAAAAATTTCTACAGAAATGAAATCTCTAGCCAGGAGTCCAGGAACTCCAAAACAAGAACCAGAGTTCAGGCCCAAGGGAGAATCCTCCGTGGTTTTCCCATGAAGAAAACCTCACATGGTCACCTTAAAGAGAAACCCACACACAAGGAACGAAACCATCACAGCATCTACAAGGAAAGAACCCCATATAATTCCTCTGAAAGGAGCCAATGCAGTCCCTCTGAGAGAACTGGTCGCAGCCTCTCTGAGAGGAGCCATCACCGTCCCTCTGAGAGAAGCCATCGCAG